>NC_059381.1:295000-385000 GCF_019703515.2 Myxocyprinus asiaticus | reverse complement strand
ACAAATTGTCCCTTTCAATTGTTCCAGAGTGAAATCATTATTTTTAAATAGACCGTTTTTCTCTTCCGATCCGATTCAGATATCTGAAATCAATTCTGATTCCGATACCAGTGTTGTTGTTTTCATAATCAGTTTAGAATATCGATACCTCACTGTGTGGAACTAATGGAGTACTCTTTTATATGTAAAGAAACCCAAACCTCTAACTACACAATATTTCAATATAAATGTATAAAATTAACAGTAATTCCAGTCTGAGTGTTCAGTAGAAAACAAGACAGTTTTCTTTGCACAATTTTTTCAACTTCTTTTTTTTATTTATTTAGTTTAAGAGATCAATCCACTTTTCATTCACACAATAACTTTTAGAATTTTAAATACAACAGTAATGTATTTCAGTCGTGCACCTTTAACTATAAAACCCTCACGCTTTTATTTTGACATTCTGAACTCTGCAGGACGTCCTGTACGTGTCTGTTTGTAGGCAAGTTCACAGTAGTTTAATTTACTTCTTATTCAGATTCTGGTGAAATGCTCCTCCGGTGCCGTTCTAAATGCATATTATAAATGAACCGAACTATTGAGTATCTACATCTGAGATGTTGTTTACGAGTAGTGCTCAAATATGAAAATAGCTGCGACCGCCTCGCCAGCCTGCGCGTGTTATGTATGTGTGTCAACAGAGCAGCGCCATTCACTAAAACACACTCCCCATGCATACTGTATATTAAATGCAGCCTTTTGCTTTTATAGGGGCAGTGGTGGCTCAGCGGTTAAAGGCTCTGGGCTACTGACCAGAAGGTCGGGGGTTCAAGCCCCAATACTGCCAAGATGCCACTGTTGGGCCCTTGAGCAAGGCCCTTGACCCTATCTGCTCCAGGTGGCATCATGGCTGACCCTGCACTCTGACCCCAGCTTCACTGGGATATGTGAAAAAGAAATTTCACTGTATATATGAAAATGTATAATATGTGACAGAATAAAAGCTTTGTTCTTCTTACTCTTATGGTTCTTTTATGTCATTTTTGGAGCTCAACAGTAACGAACATGACTAACACACAGTATCAGATTTGGATCGGGCTCGTCGGTCCAATACCCGATCCATCTAAAAGCTTCAGTATCAGAGCCAATACCAATCCAGGTATCGGATCGGTGCATCCCTATTTTTAAATATTGGTAACAGGTTAATAACCAGTTAATAAAGTAAAAAGTATATTTCTCAGTCGTTTCCAAGTCTTCACTGAATTATTGTTGGTTAAATTTTTTGAAAAGACATTATTTTATATAAGCTACTGTATAATTTGCTTGTTATCATTTCTATGCTTATAATTCCCCCACATGGGAAAAAAAGAAATGGCTTATTATCACTTATTTTGGTTAAGTCCCTTATATTGAACGTGTTTTCCCAGACCAGGGGCCTCATGTATAAAACTCCTAAAAGTGTGCGTAAGCACAAAAGTCAGATTTTGCGTACGCACCAAAAAAATTCCGATTTATAAAACCGTACGTACGCCAGAACCTGCGCATCGTTCCCTTAATAAATCCCAGCAAGCGGAAGATGCACATGATTCATTCCCCACCCCGTCTCCTTCCCAAAATAACCATATATGGAGTGTACAACGCATGTTTTTACTATGCATATCCTCATCTGCATACAATTACCATATGCAAATCCAGACACGTGCTCATGTGCGTTTAACAGTACGAGAAACTGTATTATAAGAGATAAGACTGTAAATGTCACATGTGCCCAAAAGATTAGATGCTGCACCATGAATAAACAATATTTATTAAGATATGAACTTGTTTTCAAAGAATATATCTTGAATATACCTTGGCAACATTTTTTATCTTTGCAGACATAAATCTATCCTAAGCAATTTTGCTTCTCAGAAAAAAAAAAAAAAATTCTCCCCTTTTCTCCCCAATTTGGAATGTCCAATTCCCAATGTGCTCTAAGTCCTCGTGGTGGTGTAGTGACTCGCCTCAATCCGGGTGGTGGAGGACGAATCTCAGTTGCCTCCGCGTCTGAGACCGTCAATCCGCGCATCTTATCACGTGGCTTGTTGAGCGCGTTACCATGGAGACGTAGTGCATGTGGAGGCTTCACGCTATTCTCCGCGGCATCCACGCACAACTCACCACACGCCCCACCGAGAGTTAGAACCACATTATAGCGACCACGAGGCGGTTACCCCATGTGACTCTACCCTCCCTAGCAACCGGGCCAATTTGGTTGCTTAGGAGACCTGGCTGGATTCACTCAGCACACCCTGGATTCGAACTCGTGACTCCAGGTGTGATAGTCAGCGTTAATACTCACTGAGATACTCAGGACCCCTTTTTCAGAAAACATATGAAATCGTTTTAAGGGTGTTTTTATTGAGAAGTTAAATATTTAGTAATGGAAACAAAATGAAAATTATTAAAATTCTTTAGGCAGCATTGTCTGATAGAGTACTGTCATAAAAATAAAGAACATTATTAATCTGCAGTGCCTATAAAACAATTTAGTATGAGATATCCACAAAAATAGAAGAAATCAGGATGGGGGCAAATACTTTTTACAGCACTGTATTTTATTGTTTTTACATTTTGAATCATTGTGAAGTTAATTTGGCTTTTTTGACACTGATCAACAGAAAAAGACTCTTTCATATCAAAACACATTTCTACCAATTAGTCTAAATTTGCAACAAATATTAAACACAAAATAATTGTTTGCATAAGTATTCACCCCCTTTAATGCAACTCACATAATCATCACAGTGCAACCACCTGGTTTTAGAATTTTCTCAGTTAATTAAATGGAGATCACCTGTGCACAGTCGAGGTGTTTAAAGTGATTTTAGTATAAATACACTTGTCTCTGGAAGGTCCACTTACTGGTGAGTCAGTATCTTGGGAAAAACAACACCATGAAGACAAAAGAACACTCCAAACAAATCCGTGAAAAGGTTATTGATAACATATATCAGGGGATGGATACAAGAACATTTCCAAGTCCCTGAATGTCCCTTGGAGTACTGTGAAGTCAATAATTAAGAAATGAAAAAAGTACGGCACAGCAGTAAATCCGCCCAGTGCAAACCGTCCTCAAAAACTGAGTGACCGTGCAAGAAGGGGACTAGTGAGCGAGGCCAACGAGAGACTTTACAAGCCTCAGTGGCTGAGATGGGAGAGACTGTGCATACAACAACTGTTGCCCGGATTCTTCATCAGTCACAGCTTTACAGGAGTAAAGAAAACCCTATATGGAATATCGGCTAGAGTTTGCCAGAAGGCATGTGGGAGACTGTGAAGTCAGCTGGAAGAAGATTCTATGGTCTGATGAGATCAAAATGGAGCTTTTGGCTATCAAACCAGATGCTATGTTTGGCGCAAACCAAACACAGCACATAATCAAAAATGCACCATCCCCACTGTGAAACATGGTGGTGGTAGCATCATGCTGTGGGGATGCTTCTCTCCATCCGGCCCTGGAAGGCTTGTAAAGGTAGAGGGTAAAATGTATGCTGCAAAATACAGAAAAATCCTGAAAAAAAACCTGATGCAGTCTGCAAGAGAACTGAGACTTGGGAGAAGATTTGTTTTCCAGCAAGACAATCATCCCAAGCATACAGCCAAAGCTACACAAGAATGGTTTCAAAACAACAATGTTAATATTCTGGAGTGGCCGAATCAGAGTCCAAATCAACTCAAATGAAAATCTATGGATGGACTTGAAAAATACTGGGCACTCACGATCCCCACGCAACCTGACAGAGCTTGAGCAGTTTTGCAAAGAAGAATGAGGAAAAACTGCAGCGTCCAGATGTGCCAAGTTGATAGAGACATATCCACATCGGCTCAAGGCTGTAATTGCTGCCACATGTCCGTCTACTAAATACTGACTTGAAGGGGGTGAATACTTATTATAGGCGCTGTATCTTTAATTTTTGTTCTAACTGGTTACCAATGGAAAACGAGGTAGCAGAATGCTGGAACCGGAACAAAAAAATACAGTTTCTGCTCAGAACGAACCGGAATGAAAAACATTTCGTTTTTAGTCCCTAGTTATATTGATATTTCTACATCATTGCCTCAAGGTGGTGCTCATTTCCAACACAAAGGTTTTCAGATCTTATCTTGTTATTTCATGTAACATAAATGGAGAAGTGATGTGAAAAGTTCAGATTCTTATCTTTCAATTGGTACCACATATGACTGACTCTTTTTTTATTTTTCTCCGCAATTTGGAATACCCAATTCCCAATGCACTCTAAGTCCTCGTGGTGACGTAGTGACTCGCCTCTGTCTGGGTGGTGTAGTGACGAATCTCAGTTGCCTCCGCGTCCGAGACCGTCAATCCGCTCATCTTATCACGTGGCTTGTTGAGCGCGTTACCGTGGAGATGTAGCGCGTGTGGAGCTTCACGCTATTCTCCGCGGCATCCACGCTCAACTCACCACATGCCCCACAGAGAGTGAGAACCACATTATAGCAACCACGAGGAGGTTACCCCATGTGACTCTACCCTCCCTAGCAACCGGGCCAATTTGGTTGCTTAGGAAGCCTGCCTGGAGTCACTCAGCACACCCTGGATTTGAACTCGCGACTCCAGGTGTGGCAGTCATATGACTGACTTTTTAAACGCTCCTGGCCCCACCCACAGACCCCTCTGATAAAAAATAAAAATTTCAGAGCAAATACATCAATATTGACATGCTGTATATATACTGAATATCCTCAAAAGGCTTTAACAGTATCACTCGTTGTTGAGGTTTGCTTACCTGCAGCTTTTGTGTGAGTGAATCTTTCTGTGTTTGTAGCTGATTGGCGTTTTCAACTTCCTCTTTCAGCTTCTCCAGTTCCTGTGAGGATGAAATTCACTCAGTACTCAAATGGTTTCAGGTATGAATCAGTTAAATGGTTGTTAGTAGTGGGAGTCTGACCTCCTCCTTGGCTTTGAGTTCGGCTTCAAGTTCTTCAATGGTCTGATTCAGTTCAGTTTTCTGTGTTTTGATGCCTGTTGTTTGTCCACTAA
Source organism: Myxocyprinus asiaticus (assembly GCF_019703515.2). NCBI lineage: Eukaryota > Metazoa > Chordata > Actinopteri > Cypriniformes > Catostomidae > Myxocyprinus > Myxocyprinus asiaticus. The sequence continues at coordinate 379,974 of NC_059381.1, read as the reverse complement.
CACACTCCAGCTCTGTCACCTGACAAACACACAGAATCATGTGATCATCACGTACAGTTATGGACCAACAGTCAACATCTCTGTTGCCTTTGTTTGACCTCTGACCCGTTTGTGCAGTCTCTCGGCCTCATCCTGATACGCCGCCAGCTGCTGTTTCCACTGTTTGACGTTAGCGGTGGACTCGAGCAGCGCCGCCGTTAATTTGGCGTTGTTTCCCTTCAGAGTGGCGAGCTCCGCCTCCCAGTGTTTAGTGATGGACGTCGAGCTGTGCGAACCAAACACCAGAAGAAAGAGAGCAGCTTTAGACAAAACAGTCTCTTCATCCGTGTCCTTTAAACGACATCAAGTGTTAAAGAAACTGAATGTAGCAGGAGTTTCTCACTTCACTTGATATTCTGTGATTGATTAAAAGAAAAAAAATGTGACTCCACAATAATAAACATAAACGAGTAAAGCTTTGCTGCCAAATTGTGTAACTGCAATTGTGAGGGACGCAGACTCGCTCCAAGAGCTTTTCATGAAGTGATTTAAGTGCATTTACATTCATATTTAATGTTTGTCTAACACAGTGTTTTAATTTAATGCTTTAGTGTCCAGAGAGGCCAGCGGAGTATGAAATATAGATGAATACATTAATCGACACATGGAGAGTCTAACCACACGGGAGTGCCTTCATTTCAAAGCAGAACAACTTTAACAGTGGCAGGAAATATTTACAGGCCGAAAGAGACTCAGTTCTTGGATTTCAACACACTTCCAATAGAACCATGAATAAGTTGGCTGTGATTGTAGAATATACTGCAGCTTTATTTCAGTAACATGCACCTAAAAACTAGATCTTTCACTGTAAATGTATGGTATTTTTTAATAGTAATAGTAATGTTTGCCTTGACTCTTTAAACTCTGAACATGTTTTTAAAGATTTCCTGTTTCAGTGTTTGGTATCACTGTAAAGAAAACTTTTAAAAACATTTAATGATATAGATTATGATACATTCTGAGACTCTCAGCCTAAGAAACTGCTGAAAAAAATCACACACACACAAATAAAAATCTTATTTTTCTTATTTGACATGATATATCTCTGTGTGTAAATAAGGTGGCTCAGAAAAAACTACTTTTGTTTTGTTCCCAATCATGTCAACTCTCTGAGAACAATTTTGTGTTGATACGAGAAAGCAATCAAAAGTTATAACATTACAAAAATAATTTATACTAGTGTACAAAAACATCTCAATATGTCTAAAAGTCTCTCCAAACAAATAAAACATAATAATTGTACATAAGAACTAATTACACATGCAAACACAACAATGACTAAAGGTTTGCATAGCATGCAGACATGATTTTAGTAATGAGATTTCACAGAATGAGTTTCATTCTGTGTCATTTGAGTCATCATTGAGTCTGTGTCATGTATTTGGCGCCATCTCCTGGTGGTCATATGTAACATTGTGCTTCATGTGGATTATCTAATGATCTATGCATCTGATTATCTTGTGTGTGGACTCGTTTGAACCTCCTCTTAATATGTGATATTTTATGTTCCATTTATAGTGAAGTTATAAGCAAAAACGCGGCAAATAAGCAACACCAACATAACTGTCACAGATATACTTAACTATTACTCACTATATCTTTGTCTGTGAGTAAAATAAATATGCTGGTTTTATTCTACTCTTTGAGAGCTTTCCAACAACATATGACACATGACTATTTGATCAGTTTTATGTTTTTACTGATTGCAATAAAATGTACAGTGCAATTTCTTTTATAATTTATCAAAACGAAACACTTCTGATTTGTCTGCAAATTTCAAAGCACTTGTTCAGTTTTGGTCATAATGTCTACATGCATTGGAAAGTAGAGCTTCTAAGCTTTCAAACGATACCTATTTTGTGTCAGTCAAGACTGTGGTTATTAATATGTCAGACAACTCTCGGAGATAGATTAAAGATTTTTATTGATTATAATGACAGTAAAGTAATCTTAGTCTTGGTGGACTAGATCTGCTTTACACATGCTGCTACTATACCAACATCAAGATAAGCCCCCCGTAAAGCAGATCTAGACATGTGTTGCTGGGGAGGTGGAGGGATAACACTACACATACTGCGCTGCTGTAGCTATTTCCCGGTGTATTGCGTGAGGTGAGTAGCACAAGGGAAAAGCTTCTAATTGGGTGCGCAGGACAAGGTGTACCTGTTCGACCTATCAGCCGCGCCATGTACAGTTTCCTAACTGAACTTACTTGTCATTTTGACAATTATATTTTTTTCTCGTGGGCCCTTCTGAGCTGAAAGGTTTAATAAACATAACTAATAACAGTCAGGTGTGTCTCTGGTCACCTGTGAGGGAACGGTACAGCGTTGAGCTCCGTGCGGCTCTCGGTGTTGAACGCGGCGACAGGCGTCACTCGGTCGTCTGTTCCGTTGATGCTCTCAGGGGTCACTGGAGACTGAAGGTCTGTCGCGGATTCCTGTGACATCAAAAACACAACAGGAACACAATCACAAATACACAATCACGACCAATGGCAGATGAGGAGAAGTGTTTGGGAAACCTCTTTGTGTGCTAGTGCTGCAAAAGTTACCCACTTCACAAAAACATGAAGATTTATGTTTGCAAGAAACTAAAAAACAAAGGTCTTGTCCTGTAAAATGAAGCAGCAGAGTTTAATTCTACACTGGCTGTGGTTTGATGTAATGTCACATGACAGATCAACATCTCTGAGGTTATAAAGGAACAAACTGAAGCTTCATTCACAACAAGAATGGCTCTTCATTCACAGTGCGAAACTAATTTTCATCAATGTCTAACATCTGATCGGGTGTGAAACACACCTGTCAATCATATAAAAGCTTTAATTTTATTGGTCAGTGAGTTTGATGTAAAAAAGTCAAGCGTATAAATGTAAAAGAATGTTGCTTTACTCATGTTGTGAAGCGGCCTATTGGAATGAATCATACATCGAGATGGTACAAGTGAGCTTCAGATGTTCTGATACTGATTTGATGAATATAGTTTAGATTAGGGAGGTTTTGGGATAATTTGATTCACTCTTACCTTTGTGTTGCTCCGAATCTGTTTGTGTTTTAGAGAATTGAGTGAAATCATGAGAAAAGGACATGAAGTATTAATCACAGTAGAGCTGTAATTGAGCAGCAGAATTCTCAGTTTGACATTGAGGGAGTAAATGAGGTGTGTGTAAATTACAGCTCATGTTTGGGATTAAAGGGATTCAGGATGGATTTGTTTCAGTTTGTTTGGTTTAACCCTTTAAGCTGCCGACGGGCCCGCAAGAAAAACATAATCGTCAAAATATTAATAACTACAGTCTTGACTGACACAAAATAGGTATCGTTTGAAAGCTTAGAAGCTCTACTTTCCAATGCATGTAGACATTATGACCAAAACTGAACAAGTGCTTTGAAATTTGCAGACAAATCAGAAGTATTCCGTTCTGATCAATTATAAAATAATTTGCACTGTACATATTATTGCAATCAGTAAAAACATCAAACTCATCAAATAGTCATGTGTCATATGTTGTTGGAAAGCTCTCAAAGAGTAGAATACAACCAGCCTATTTGTTTTACTTACAGACAAAAATATAGCGAGTAATAGCTAAGTATATGTTTTTGACAATTATGTTGGTGTTGTTTACATGCCGCGTTTTCACTTATAACTTCACTATAAACAGAACATAAAATATCACATATCATTATTTAGAGGAGGTGATTATCGTTCAAACTAGTCCACACACAAGATAATCAGATACACAGATCATTAGATAATCCACATGAAGCACAATGTTACATATGGCCACCAGGAGATGGCACCAAATACATGATACAGACTCAATGATGACTCAAATGACACAGAATGAAACTCATTCTGTGAAATCTCATTACTAAAATCATGTCTGCATGCTATGCAAACATTTAGTCGTTGTTGTGTTTACATTATGTTTTATTTGTTTGGAGAGACTTTTAGACATATTGAGATGTTTTTGCACAATAGTATAAATTATTTTTGTAATGCTATAACTTTTGATTGCTTTGTTGTATCAACACAAACATTTTCTCAGATACAGTTGACATGATTGGGAACAAAACAAAAGCAGATTTTCAGAGTCACCTTATTTACACCCAGAGATATATAATGTCAAATCAGAAAAATAAGAAAAAAAGTAAATTTTTGGCTCAATTTGTTTTTTTATTTTTCAGCAGTTTCTTAGACTGAGAGTCTCAGAATATATCATAATAAAATGTGAAAAGTTTTCTTTACAATGATACCAAACACTTGACACTCCTTGTTTGTTTTTTTGTCGAGTTTTAAGCCTTTAATTTTGGGTATGCCACTGAAACTGGAAATCTTTAAAAACACCTTCAGAGCTTAAAGGGTTAACTGGTTCAGTTGGTCTCTGGGTCTAAGAGGTTTGGATGGGTGGTGACGTGGGTTTTGTTGGATCGTAAAGGTTCTGGTGGTTCCTCCTTACCTTTAAGCGCGGAAAACACGAGACTGGTTTGCGCTTGAGAGATAATGTGATGTAAAGAGTTTTAGAAGTAAAAACAAGAATATAATTAGAGCTGCAAGGGTGTGAAAATGATTTTGTGAGCAGGTTAGTAGTGGTTTAGTGATGTACCTGTGATGGTGAGCTGGTTAACTCCATCTTCTCCTGAGATTTCTCTTTTGCTAATCGTGCCGCTTCTTTAAACTCTGCAAATTTTTCTGCAAACTGCAGATGGACAAACAAACAGAAACAAAGAAACACAAATTTCATTTATTACCCTCAATGAAAACAGGAAACGCAGCCACATTGAATAATAAGACCAGTTGTGATTTGTGAGAGCTCACTTTACTCAGATGAGCTTCAGACGAGAAGCCAAGCCCGTAGACGGTGTTTGCGCGACTGTCCGCCCACTGACCGAACTTGTGTGATGTTTTGGTGAAGTTCATATTTGGAGTGATGGTGCTGTTGATGATCGCCTGCACGAAACAAAACATCACATTTACACAGAACACTATTGAAGCTCACACATTTCATCACAAAATCACTAGAAATATATACTGTATATATATCACAATAAAAATACTGTGCAAATACTTTGATTTAAATAATATATTATTTTTTCCCCTCACATTACAGTAATGAGTATTTGGGGTGAAAATATCTAAACTGTTCTAAAAACAGGCTTCATTTCCAAATCATAAGCTTTCAATTCTAATTTCGATTAATTTGGATATATTCAAGTTTTAATGTCCATTTTGCTTGGGGGGCCTGGGTAGCTCAGTGGTAAAATACGCTAGTTCGCTAGTTCGAATCCCATGGCGTGCTGAGTGACTCCAGCCAGGTCTCCTAAGCAACCAAATTGGCCCGGTTGCTAGGGAGGGTAGAGTCACATGGGGTAACCTCCTCGTGGTCGCTATAATGTGGTTTGTTCTCGGTGGGGCACATGGTGATTTGAGCGTAGTTGCCGCGGTGGATGGCGTGAAGCCTCCACACGCGCTATGTCTCCATGGCAACGCGCTCAACAAGCCACGTGATAAGATGCGCGGGTTGACTGTCTCAGACGCGGAGGCAACTGAGATTCATCCTCCGCCACCCGGATTGAGGCGAGTCACTACACCACCACGAGGACTTAGAGCGCATTGGGAATTGGGCATTCCAAATTGGGAGAAAAAGGGGAAAAATCCCCCCCCCCCCCAAAAAAAAGTCCATTTTGCTTACATATGATAAAAATTCTCTGTTAATTATACAGGGCACCTTCTAACCTTTTTACAAATGATATTTTCACTAGTTCATCATATTTGAGCTTTTTAAAAATGTACAAATGCATGGATTTCATCAGTAAATATGATATCTTTAAACTGCATAAATTATATTTACAGTAATATATACTGTATATTTTATTATGTTTATTGTTTATATGCATAATTTGTGCCATTTACAAGTATTATCACTGATTTGTAGAACAAGTGCTAAAATGGTTCTGTCTCTTTAAGACTAGCGGCAGTTCCGCAAGCGTCTCACATACGTGTTTAAATCGAGCGCATATTAACCAGAATTCGTCCTATGTGTGATTCGAATTAAATGTTTCTTTTTTTGTTGTTTTAGATCATCAACTGACTGTAAAGAACAGAAAGGATGTTAAAAGAGACATTATTCAGTGACAAATGGATTGTGTGGGTCTCGTCTTTGGACACTAGGGGTGTGAATCTTCGATTCGATTTATGAATCATGGGTTTTCAATTCAATACCAAATGATTTTCTGCTAATTAAGAACAATTTGTTTTGTTCTGAAACACATTGATTCATTTAACAATTTGATTCTGTAGATATTTTTTAATGCATTTATAAGAATCTTTAAATACTTCCCCTAATGTGCTTATTTATTTATTTGTAGCAAGTTGTTGCTCACGATGACACAGTCACTGTGATGTCATTTTGTTGCTTACAAAAGGTCGCAGAAGTACACCAAAAATCATGCAAACGCCTTTATGCACTTTTAGGATATGAGCAATCAAACATAGTGGCCCCGTTTTTTTTTTTTTTTTTGGGGCCACTCTGTAAAGTAAATATCAATCTTGGGTATATTAGAATTAATATTGAGATCGTTCAAATGAAGACTGTGATTAATCGGAAAATCAATATTATCTTATTAAACATTGTCTAAGTCAGTGTTTCCCAAACGTTTTTCTGCCACGGCACACTTTTTACGACTAAAACATTCTGAGTGAGTCAGTGAATCATTTTGAGTCGTTCATGACCGAAATCTCCCAAGAGACTTTATAGTGTTTAAACAGATCTAGAGTCTTCCTTCAGTCGGAGCATTATTTTTCATCCAGACAACAATAATAGTCTAATAACAGTGAGTTTCAATAACGTCCTTCTCCTTTATTAAAACTTGCATGACGTCAGTATAAGAATTAGAAACACAAAGCAGATCTACGGGATCATTTTCCTACAGTATTTAAACTGCTGAGCATGACCACAATAATAGACAAATAATAATCATTTTGAGTTTCAATAATGTTCTTTCATCATTGTAAAGCTCATTTCACACGAGTCGAGACGTCAACGCTCCGTTCATCGCCAGCGTCGAGCGCCGCATTGCCCTCCACACGACAAGAGTTGCAGAAAGCGTCACAGAGGGGCGATTTTACGAGTTTGCCACGTAAGAAAGCGGGAGATGAGCACAATAAACATCGACAACATGTATTTGGAAGAGAGTTGCAGTTGCTTTGATGCAGAAAGTAATAAAATGATCGTTTATGTTTAGGTTGAAGTGTTTTCTTGGTGAATTTAAATGAGTTCAATAACTGGGGTCTCTGATATTCGTAAACAATAAGCTCATATTTAATTAAAAGAAACTGAGATATTCAATATCTTCACAAATTTGGACAGTTTTGAAATATTTCTTGTTGTTCAGTGCTCTCAAAGACATTATTGGTGAAGCAAAAACGTGTGTGTGAAAAACACTTTGGTGTAAAGTGACGTCACTTCATAGACTTCAATGTATTCTGCAGCGCTGACGCGAGTCATGTGAACGCCCCTTAACGTGTACAAATATCACTCACTTTTACACATTAATCATTGCTCTTCACAATCACAAAAGTGACCGATTATGGTTTCAAAACAGCGAATTTCTCAGTTTGGATCCCTGAAATTAATTTTTTTTTCATGCATTTATTTATTTTGTGGAATTTGATAATCTTCACGGCACACTATGTGCCACGGCACAGTGGTTGGAAAACACTGAACTAAGTGTCTGTACTAGTGCAGGGGGTGAACAAGTATCTGTGTACATTCTGAAACACTCTCGATTAATGCAACAACATCGAGAAGAGTCGACGCATCTGTGGATCGTGACTTTGGCAGACACTGAATATTCTTGTACACTAACATAAATGCAAATCTATGAGAAGTTGTAAAACACAGAATCTGAATAATCTAATATTGTTTGTGTACAAATAGAAAAGGCAACGTGTTTTCATAGACTGATTGTTGTACAGTTGACTGCACTCTGTGTGTGTATGTGTAGTGTGTGTGTGTATGTAGTGAGTGTGTGTGTATGAAACCGGGAAAGGCACCGGGCAGAGATGATCTCCCAGGTGAAATGCTGAGGGAGGGTGGCGTTTGTGCACAGACTGCCCTACATCACATCATAACAACAGTCTGGACCACTGGACGGGTTCCGCAGGATTGGAAGGATGCCCTGGTGGTCCCACTCTTTAAGAAAGGGGACTGCACAGATTGTAACAACTACAGGGACATTTCACTCCTCAGTGTGCCGGGAAAGGTCCTGGCAAGGATTATTCCATATCGCCTCGCTAGGCATGCTGAGGAGAGGCTTGCGGAGCCCCAATGCGGTTTCAGGAAAGGGCGGTCCTGCACAGATGCCATATTTTCTGTCCGTCTGCTACAGCAGATGTGTAGGGAATTCCAACAAGACCTACATCTCTGCTTTATTGACCTGGTCAAGGCCTATGATACCATCAGTAGGCCTGGGCTCTGGGTTGTTCTTCGTGCTTTCAGAGTCCCTGACCCTCTGCTCACGATCATTAAGGACCTTCATGATGGTGAGCGGGCCCGGGTAAAACTACGTGGCCAGGAGTCAGAGCCATTCCCTGTACACCTTGGGGTGCGACAGGGATGTCCTCTTGCTCCCACATTATTTAACATCTATTTTGACCACGTAGTTCGTGAAGCCTTCAATAGCTGTACCGGAGGAATTTCCATCTGGTACAGATACAATGGGAGGCTGATCGATGCCCGGGTGCGGTCAAGGGATGGCTCCCTATTGCTCAACCATGTTATGTATGCCGATGATCTGGTAATTGCTGCTCACTCAGAGGAGGAATTGGGGGTGCCGTTGCTGAACCTGGAGCTTGCCACTAAGAGGTGGGGCTTTACCATCAGCCCCACCAAAACTAAGCACCTGCCTGGGTATTTTGTACCATCGGACACTCCACCCCCCCAACTCCCAATTGGTGATAGAGCAGTTGTGGAGAGAGTGGAGAGTTTCCCATACCTGGACAGTGTGCTCATGACCGGATCCGGTTTAGCAGCAGAGGTCTCACTCCGAATCAGTCGAGTGGCATTATCTTTTCATCAGTTGCATAACGCTGTGTGGAAGCTACCTGTTATGTCGCTCCGCACGAAGCTTCAGGTCTTCTCGGCCACGGTCGTTCCCTCCCTTCTCTACACTTGCGAAACGTGGACCTCGTTAATGGAACATCTTCGCCGGTTAGAAACATTTAGGCTGACCTGCCTATGATCCATCCTGGGTTTAACCAGGCTGGACTGTATGAGGAGCTCACAAATCTTTGAAAGATCTGGACAAAGTCCCATCGGTGAGCTCCTCCGGCAGGCAAGGCTGCGCTGGCTGGGCCATGTAGCCCGCATGCCTAAACAGCTTTTGTTCGGCCGGATTGAGGGGGCTAAACGGGCGCAGCACAGGTTAGAGAGGATATGGAATGATGTGGTACAGGAGGATCTGGAGCTGAGTGGACTTGCCGCTGACTGGTACCAGCGGTGTCAAGATCGGCCTCTGTGGAGGAGGCTCGTGAAGGACGCTACTGGGCAGTTGGAGGTAGTCGCCCCCATTCAACAACAACGGAGGGCGGAGGAGTGACACTCACAACAACGAGCGGAGCGTCGGGTGGCTAAAGCACAGCAAGTTGGCACAGTAGGGGGTGCAGGTGGTCCATCAGCCAGTCGTCTCAGTCAGTCGACCCGTGGCATCTGGGTCTGCCCCGTGACCTCCTGCCAGCGGGCTTTCGAACTTCACGTGGCCTCAAGGTGCACATAGCCTGGCACAAGCGTAGTGGTGACGTCTCTGCCACTTAGTGGCGAATGGCGGTTGTTGTTATGTGTGTAGTAAGTGTTACGCAACCATAGACTCTAAAAAAATCTTCCTTTTAACCAACCCACACTCCACAGGCCCACTCATGTGTGTGTGTGTGTGAGACAGTGCTTTGATTGTGTGATGACATCACAGCTCATGCTCTGACCTTTGACCCATCCAGGCTAATGATGCGGTAGACATTGCGTGTACTGTCGTAGAAGTACGACACAGTGACGGCGTGTTTGCTGGTGGGCAGCCAGTTCTTCTTAGTGTTCGGGTCGATCTGGAAGACGTGAGCTCGAGTGCTGAAGATCGGCTGCTCTCTGGAAGAAAAAAACAACACACGTGATCAGTACTGACATCATCAATGCATTCAAACGCATGAACAATTGATTATGATCCACTACAAACACGCATTGTGTTGAGAGATTATTTCAGTAAAACCGCAGTGTGTCACTCTCTAAAATGACAGAAGATTCATAGAGATCCTTGCAGCCGCAGTGCATGATGGGACATCAGGAACAACACACACAGTCACGCCATCTGAGATCAAACACCAGTAAGAACAACTGACAGTAATTTGAGTTTGACCTACACCAGCGCAGATTATGACTAGTCCTGGATTATGAAGTATTACCATGTCGCTTTAGTCCAGGACTACAGTTAATCCGTTCCACTGCAGATAAGATGAGTGTGCGTTTATCAGTTTATCAGGCAGTGTTGTCTCTGAGATCATAGTGGAAATCCCATCATGTAAAGCAGATTTCCTTGTTCCTCCACAATACAGAACATTTGAGCTTCCTCATGCCACATCTGTGTTTGTCTGTCTCTGGTCCAAAACCTCGTGAGCTGATGAAGCTTTCAGTGTTTTAAGACATCTGATGCACTCCTGACGCTTCTAACAACTAGACCACAAAATTATATTTTCATCATTGGCATCATCCACACAAATCCATTTACGTATCCAAATGTCATCATTTTCCAAAGCATGTGTTTTGGTGGAGAAAAATGCTGTTTTAGAGTGGATGAGAGGTGTAACGTAGGGTAATTAATGCATTTTCAAACAAATTAATTAGTGTGGTCGTGGCCTGAGATACAGTACCTCGTTTTGGCCAAATTGTAAAGCAGCATCATATTTATCCTTCAGCATTTCAGTTAGAATACTGCTTCAGTATGAAATTAACAGAAGTGATTCAGGGTGGATTTAATAAGTTAGAAGATCTCCGTTTCAGCTGGAAATAACACAGCAGTCCTTTAAAGTCAACATTTCATTAACCTCCTGAGACCCGAGCGTGACTGCGGTGTGCATTTTCCATTCCCCTTTTTGATTTGTAACTAGTAGTCCCTAAGAAACATGCAAAAAATAAATAAATAAATAAATAAATAAATATGTATGTATGTATGTATGAGTTGTGAAATTTAAATAATATCAAGTTATAGAAAGTCCGATTTATTTCATCAAATAGTTTATTATGTTTCCAGGAGTGTTGATTATTCATGTTTATGAGACGTTACAGACATTACATCAGAAATTAGCATAATTAATTCAGATTCAAAGTAATGTCCAGCATCATCCAATCACTGTCAACCATGTTAAAATAAAATGATACATTATAAATTCTGAATCTATGTACTGATTATCATTGTCACATGTCTGTCAAACATGTTGAGTGATCCAAACATCATCTGCAGCCTGAAACTGAACTTTTGATCAGATTTTAGGAGTGAATGCACTTAACTGCATAGAGAGCTATAGGATGCTCCCTTGCTCCCTATTTAGTGCATTACTTAACCTCCAGTGTGCTGTCTGTCTGCACTGGTCTCAGAACAGTTTGAAATGCACCTTATTTTCATCCTAACTCCATATAAAGCCTCTGAAAGACACATTTATCAGCTTATGGATGAACTCATTTATTCTCAGTGTGATAATGCAGTAAAGATAAGATATTTTAACTGAAAATTAGCCTATAGTCCACATACGTGGTCATTGTGTTTAACAGCGTGCCATTTCGTGAAAAATCGTTCACATTTTATACCGGATGAAACTAGAGACTCTAATCTTTTGACTCAAACAGGTTTTAATGTAAAAACGTAATGAGGTTTCTTACCAGATGTAGTTTTATTGGCATTTCACCCAAAGACAAACTCCGCTGTGATCAGCGCCATGTTGTTTGGTCACATGACTCCGTACATCAAAAGTTTAACCCTTTACTGACAGCACAGAGTCTCCTGAACTGAGATCAGTCAGTTTAAATGAAATTAAATTATGCGTTGCATATAGTGAAGCCAAAATACAACGTCCACGCATGTGGACTGGGGTCACACGAGGTTAATACACATTCCAGCTGTTATTTTCAATACATTTTTCAATGAAACTGCTCAATGGGGACTTTAAAACGTTTACAACATTACAGAGACTACAGTATGATTTTCTGTAAAGCTGCTTTAAAACAATGTGTGTTGACTATAATGATTTTTCTCATTGAATATTTGGTTTTACTATTAAACACATCACATTATGGCCGTGAAATGTGTTGTGGGTGTTGTTTCATGTTGGCTTTAAACAACCATTAAACATCTGGAGTTAAACTGAGAGTGAAATTAATCTGTATGAAGAATGAGTTCGGCGGGTTTGTAATGTGGGTCAGGAGTACTGTAGGGTGTGAAGGGCGTCTCTGGAGTAACAGTCTCACAACGTTATTCAAGTGTGTTCAATAGAGAACTGCAGCGGTACTTAACAGCACACGTTCATTCATCATCTAATTACTGATATTAATTACAATACAAAGATTATAACTAAATATGTCTGCTTCTTAAAACCCCCCAGACATACTGTATGAAAGAGGTGATTCCTATTATTCAGCTCATCTTCGTTTTTAGAGTTTAATTCTGCTCAAAACGTCGCTGATACAGATAAACACATTCAGATGGACGTCTTTGGCCACTGTGATGCGTCTTGTGGTGGTTGTGCTCATGAGACACTATTTGTGAGACATTTTCAAGTTAAAAGTAGGCCAATTTTTATTAACGCATCTCAAGACTCCTGCATTCGGTTTCATTCCTTTGCGCTCGTCTCGCTGTTTTTGAACACAAGAACGCATCTTATGTGAACGGCCACTAAGAAAACATCCGAATCGGGGTCAGAATAACGAGAAACCACCCTAACTGTAAAGACTAAAGTATACATTGGTTTTCTTATGCATAGTACGCAGGATAGAAATTTTGTCATCAGCACAGTATGACCGGACTGTCCGTGTGCAGCCCAGTTAGCGCGCTGTCGCCTCATGCAGCTGCCGTTGACTGTACTAAAAGAATATCACCAAGCAGATATTCTTTAAAAGGAATAAAAGATGTATATTCTTTATACCTTTATAAAGTCTAAGGTATACTTAGTTTTTCCACATGCTTGTTTTGCGCAGTCGATCGCTCAGCATTTCTAAGTATAGGCAACTATTTTGACCGCGAACCTGTTGGGATGCATTTGACACATGCACACTACGACCGCTTTGTGATATTCATTAGGACAGTCCACGTCTGTGTGCATCATCTGTGCATGTGCCCATGTAACAGTACATAGACAACCGAAGTATACTTTGGCCTTGAGCGCTCGACTGTGCACGCAGAAAAACAAAGTAAACCTTTGCCTTAAGACTTCAATTATTAAGTAGCTGTTTAGACAACCCATCAACTAGTCGACTTTAAAAATATGTTGTTTTGCACATCACTAATTATGGCAGTCTAAGAAGCAGGCATGTGGCCCTGTGAATAAATGTTTAAAATGTGCAAAGAACATGTTTTTAACCCTCTGGTTCACTTGCCCCATTCACTGCCATTGTTAGTGCATTTATTTACTCTACACACACTTTTACTTTGTCAGCGGCTGATTCATCATCGGACGTCCAGAACAGTCCGCTCATGTGTGTGAGCAGTGTGTGTTTGGCACTCAAGAGTGTTTTGACATTGTAGGAGGAAATCCACTCTTATCACACACAACTGACACTGAATTTGACTACAACACACTAGACCATTGTTCAAACACGTGTGTGTGTGTCTCTGTGTTTCTGTGTGTGTGTGTGTGTGTGTCTCTCTGTGTGTGTGTCTCTGTGTGTATGTGTGTATCTGTTCTGTCCGTTACAAACACTCACTCAGAGATAAAAGTCAAACTGGCTGATGAGGTTTTCACATCAGCAGTTCTCTTACACACACACACACACACACACACACACACACACACACACACAGGCCAAGGGTGAGATTGTCCATCTGGTCACAGTGCAGTCACAATCCAACCAATCACACGCCACAAACACGGTTACACACACAAACACAACTGGTTTGTGATTACATTTTCTTTCATTAATGTTATATTTACTAGCTGAGGTGTGTAATTAAAATTCTCTCGTATCGGTTTAATATGCAGAATCAACTATAAGTTATCTATCGGTGGCTTCTAGTTGTGATTCTTCTCCTTTAGTGCTTTTGAGGAAGAAATATTTTTGCTTTCTTATTAGATTTACGGCTCTAAGCAGCCTGTTACCAAACAATCAGATAATGTCTGAGTATAACAGAGTATATTCTTATTTATTATGGGTGTAAAGATTCACTCATCTCACGATTCTGTTCAGTTCATGACAGGGTTATTATCGTTTACGAAACTAAAACTAATAAAAAACATTTTGTTTACTAAAATAAAATAAGATATGAGTATTAGATTAAAAAACTAAAACTAAATGAAAATCTTGCCTTGACAACTAACTAAAATAAAAAACATAAAATCTATATTTAGTTTCCGTATTTTTAGTTTTCATTTAATATTTGCACCCAAAACTATGTGAATATTAATGAGCAATATGAACTCATCTGCAGTTTTGATGGTCAGAATGGTAAAGGTGTTCAGTGCCACGTCTACTCTGTCTCTGTGCCAGCTGTGTGTAACGGGGTATACTGCTGTGATGGCAGCTGGCAGAAAGCAAACGAGTGCTGTTAGAGTACTTTAAATACAAAACTGTGACTCTAAAATGCAAATACATTACTGTGTCACACAATACTATCTGTGGCACTGAAATAAATTCAAAATAAATACAAATAAACTAAAAAATAAAACTACAATTACTAAAACTGCTATAAAAATAAATAATAACTAAATATAAATATTTTTATTTGAAAAAAGTATAAAACTACAAAAACAAAACAAAAAACATTCAAGAAAAATACTAAAACAAAAAATGAAATTCAAATGAAAATGTAAAATAATCTAAAAATAAAAACTAAATAAAAAATAAATACTATAATAACACTGGTACACTATTCTTTAAACTAAGCCTGAATCAAGAAAAGTTTTTATTATTATTACTTTAAAGACATATGCAAAACAGTTCCTTTAAAATGTAGCTAAAAGTGTTCATGTACTGGTGACACCTAAATATCAGCTCATAATTCATCTTACTGAAAATATAGAATTATGTTAGATACATATGCTGCTTACACACTGTCACTGATTACAAACATTTAAAATATTTTACATTAAAATGCTATTTTTCTCAAATAATATTATGTCTGATTACATCTAAATATTATTTTCAAAAGTACATATTTAATGGAAGTACATGCTTATCCAGTTAAATAATAATAACATACTGATGAAATCAAATCAGACATGACCTTTGACATTAGGATTATATTCCCCTATAGTATTATTATACATAATAGAGGTAGACCGATATATCGGTTTTACCGATTAATCGGTGCCGATAGTTGCTTTTTGGAACTATCGGTTATCGGCAAAAAAATCTATGTTGATAATTGCCGATAGTTTTTTCATCATTTCAAAATAAGTCCCTGGTGTGTTTCGGGCTTATACTTAAAAGTAACATGTTATGAACCAAATTCTGGTTTAACAAAAAACTGCATCTGTGATTTTATTCATTTTTGACTCTTTGTCCTAGCACGCCATAATAAAGAAAGAATAAAACAATGTTTGGCCATTCTATATATCGATTTTAAGAACTATCAGCTGATCCCACCATCTTAATTATCAGTATCAGCAAAATCCACTATCAGTCGACCTCTAATACATAATATTCAGCATTATATATAGTAGATTAATATGACACCATCATTAAACTGCCGTAGACTTTATACGCTGACTATCACACCTGGAATCATGAGTTTGAATCCCAGGGTGTGCTGAGTGACTCCAGCCAGGTCTCCTAAGCAACCAAATTGGCTCGGTCGCTAGGGAGGGTAGAGTCACATGGGGTAACCTCCTCGTGGTCACTATAATGTGGTTCTCGCTCTCGGTGGGGCGCGTGGTGAGTTGTGTGTGGATGCCGCGGAGAATAGCGTGAAGCCTCCACACGCCCTATGTCTCCGTGGTAACACGCTCGACAAGCCACGTGATAAAATGCGCGGATTGACGGTCTCAGACGCGGAGGCAACTGAGATTCATCCTCCACCACCCGGATTGAGGCGAGTCACTACACCACCACGAGGACTTAGAGCGCATTGGGAATTGGGCATTCCAAATTGGGGAGAAAAAGGGAGAAAAAAAATAAACTGCGCTAAATTTTAATTTTCTCTCGGGCAATCAGAGCAGATCACTCTCGCACTTAAAATGTACATTTGATCCCGTGCGCTGTAAAGGCGCATCTCCTGGTTTCAGTTTCCGCCGTTTCAGCCAAACTCTTCGTACAACACCTGTGGTTGCTACTGTGTAATCGTATTTTAGAGCTCCTTCTGTGCAATAAAGCGATTTCCATTTGTATGCCCACATTACGTAGGCTTAGGACATCATGTGTATTGGATAGAACAGATGCTAAATAATAATATAATAAAAAAAGTCCCATCTCCACGATGTCACGTTTTTGAACCGTGATGTATCGAGCCACGACAAAACGTTACACCCCTATTTTTCGATATACAGATTTTCTAGATGTTTCTTTAATATCTTCAAGCATCATTTTTATCTTGCCATATTTTCATCAATAGTATGCTTTAATAAAATCGTTTACTTATTGTCATGATGCGTCTTTTTTGTCTCAAATTCTTTATCGTTGATGAAATCAAAAATCCCTTCGTCGTGGGGCCTGGGTATCTCAGCGAGTATTGACACTGACTATCACCCCTAGCAACTGAGACTTGTCCTCCACCACCCGGATTGAGGTGAGTAACCGCACCACCACGAGGACCTACTAAGTAGTGGCAATTGGGCATTCCAAAACTGGGAGAAAAGGGATACAAATTAAATTTAAAAAATCTCTTCGTCAACGGACGTTTTTGTCAGTGATTTTGTGTACGAGATTAACACTGAACATGAGTAAACGCTTCACGCTGCAACCCCGACCCAATTGTCAAGCCAAATCTACGCCCTTGTTTTTCTCGCATTAAGATTCGGACATACTACTCCATTGGCATACTATATAGTAGTATGGATATTCGGATGCAGCGTTAGTGATTCATATCAAAGATGTCACGTTCTCTTATTGTCTCCTTAACTTCCAATAACTTCTCCCAATTTCACGGTGACATCAGAAACCTTTCACTGAGTATTATGACATCATCTCTGACAGGGCCAATCAGTGCGCTCCGCTCCAGAACTGCAGCAGCTTTGCATGCGTTCAGATGTTTCGTTTGGCTGATTTAGTACACTTCACTTCAGATACAGCAGCTATTTTTGGCCCCGTCTCTGGAACAGCACTGACGACTGGAAGGACTTTTATACGCTTTAGTTTACCTGCATTTATCCAATGACAACAACATGACATCATCTGATCTCAGTGTGACCATAAAATACTGTGATGTCATAACGTGATGATGTCACTGAAAACTGAATTCAGACTGAGCACAAATGAAGTGATCTGTCATCTGAAGCAAATTATGAAATGATCTGAGTATATATGGTGTAAAGATCTTTTCAAGCAGTATTCAGCCAATTATTTACCAAAAAATAAATAAATAAGTACCAGACATACACACATGTTTAACATGTATCATTGTAAGACCATGGGGTACTAAACCATGTTTAAAAAATATGATTGTCAGTCAGTACAACCAGATTCATATTAAAGTACTACAGTATTTAAATGGTGTTTAAAGAGTGCCACGGCAGTACCATGATATTCTGCAGCAGCACTGCATAACACTGACATTTACCATGTTAACAGCATGTAATCATTCAGTACTATGATGTTTATCAGAGTCACATGTAGTAAATCATGGTAACATACCCCATCTTGCTCGCTTCTCTCTCTCTCGTGCTGTGTGTGTGTGTGTGAAGATGATCGTGTTGTTGCTGTTTTTCTCGAATGTTTCAGTCCGACATGAATGATGTGAATCAGTGTTTCATCATGATGCCAGAACAGCGCGTTCCCTTCACTGCAAATCAACCGCTAACAACATCATCCAGATATCAGCACAAATATTTCAGTGTGTTTGTGAATCACCATCATCTCCACACACTGATCATTCAGATCATTTCATGTTGTGTCCGTGTCATCTGTCTCATTCATCATCTCTTCGCCACCGCGCTACGTCATCACGCACTCACGTCACGCCCCCGAAATATGACGTCATGGACAGTGCATGTGTGTCGTCACATCCTGAAAGCGTTTTGAACACTGAAATTGATAATAAGAAGAATGACACATTTCTAAATTCTATTGAGAAATTCTTTGTACTGTAAAGAGCTTCTTTACGTCTTACTGTACTGTATATTTAACCTTTTATAATGTATATTTATTGAGGAGAGTTGTTTTCTTTCTCTTTTTCTGTAATCTAATATACTGTGAACATGTCAGATATTATCTCTCTGTCACTTTGAGGAAAGTTATCCAATGAAAAGGGGGGGGGGGGATTGTATCCCCTTTTCTCCCCAATTTGGAATGCCCAATTCTCAGTGCGCTCTAAGTCCTCGTGGTGGTGCGGTTACTCATCTCAATCCAGGTGGCGGAGGACAAGTCTCAGTTGCCTCCGCTTCTGAGACCGTCAATCCGTAATTCTTATCACGTGACTCGTTGTGCATGACACCGCGGAGACTCACAGCAATGTGGAGGCTCATGCTACTCTCCACGATCCACACACAACTTACCACACGCCCCATTGAGAGCGAGAACCACTAATCACGACCACGAGGAGGTTACCCCATGTGACTATACCCTCCCTAGCAACCGGGCTGATTTGGCTGCTTAGGAGACCTGACTGGAGTCACTCAGCACACCCTGGATTCGAACTCACGACTCCAGGTGTGATAGTCAGTGTCAATACTCGCTGAGATACCCAGGCACCGCCCCCCCCCCACACCCCAAACAAAAATGTACAATTAAATTATCTTGATAATTTTTTATTGGAAAGCCCCTCATTTTATGTTTTGTTGTAGTAGTCTTTACTCTTTACAATGTATAATTATCAATGATGTTTCTTTTTCTTAATTTGTCACCCGGGACGGAGAGGTGCGGCTGTGAGTGGGGTGGCCAGGCTTCTGTCTGAGGGGCAGGGGTCCCCCAGGCCCACCTCTAGCTCCGCCCCTGATCCTAGCAACCCCATTCATATATAGTTCTGCAATGTTAGCATTTGTGACACAGGTGTACGATTATCAAAAGAGAGTATAATTTACCATGTTTTGAACACCTGCTACTTTGCTAACGTTTGTTAAACAAGCTTTAATATCATGAAATGTCGGAACTTTGACTCATTTATCAATATCAATAATTCCAACTCAGTTTCCAAGTTGGAATTACGACTTCAAGTGGCATTCCATTGCACTTTTCCCACTAGGAAGTTGGAAAATCAGATTTTTCAAGTTGAATGGAACGCAGCAATAGATCTTCAATTAAAGTCACAGTTAAACCAAAGGACACACAAAAACACTCCTGTGTCAGTGTTAAAATTACACATTTACCACAAAAGAATACATGCATTAGAGAGAATATTAAACACTTAACGGTATAGAAAAAAATAAAGGCATTTGATCGTTTAGCACTTCTTTTTGTCAAAGATGTTTAAGATGCAGCTCTGGCGACATGAGAAAATGACACTAGTGCAATGAATTAAAATTATTTCAGTTATTTAAAACTTTATTTTTAGGCCCACAGCAGTCTGTAACTTTACAAATAGTCTTTATTCTTGTTAGCAAAACTATTCAAATTGGTTGAAATTAAACATTATAAATATCATAACTTGAACTGGGGACTTCAATGTCACATTGCAAATCAAATGAACATCTGATGTACATTTTCTTTAATTGTAACCATGCGTACATTTTAATAGGGTAAAAGTGTATTTCGCTGGATATGTCTTTACACTTTATCTTGACTTTATTTAGATTATATTGTAGTAAATTCTGCTGTAATGTTGCTTATGTGTTGCTCCATCTAGTGTACACATGAATTAAATACAGAGAATTTCTATCTGTCTCGAGGACTTGAAAACATCAGGGGTTAGTGTCCAATGATAAGCAATGAATGCATAGAAATAAAAATATATGTACATTATATTTTGTTCTGCACATAGGAGGGGTGTTTTTGGCCTTCTAGCCTTTCATGATTCACCTATGAAGTAAAATGGGGTTCCCTTATTTTGTAGGGCATTCTCCCCTGTGAGGAATTGTTTAAAAGAACAGCACCGAAACATGTGATTTTAATGAGTTTGGGAGCAGCATTTCTATATTTTCTTGTGTAGTTTGAAAGTAAATATGGGATACAATGCATCAAAGTATTTACATGACCTCACTAGCTGAAGTTTCTCACAATGACCTTTTAAAAAATTCACTTTGCTGTGACAGTACCGTGGTATTTTCATTTAAACCATGTTATTAAAATGATACTCTAAGGTATCTGAACTATTTGTTATTGTCCATCTAAGCTTCTGTAAAAAATTTAATTTGACACTGATTTATATTTTCATTTTTTCTAAGGTGCTATGTGAAATCAAACTAAATTTAACACCTTGTTTCAATCAGATTAGTTATGAGACTAAAATGATTTTCTTACTGCACCAATGAGTAGACCACTTCACTGAGTTATGACTGTGCTAGTGATATCGATGGAAGAGAAAAGAGCAGAGAAAACCAGGCTTGAATAGCACGTGTTTCAGATTAGGAAGCATATTTAGCATGATTAAGGCACCAGACGGCAGGTGAATATCATTATATTTGCAAGAAAACTGCTGCAATGGAGCGCCCACTTTTTCAGCTGTTCCATACAACACACACGCACACACACACGCACACAAACACATACACACACGCACACACACACACACTCATACACACACACACACACACTCACACACACACACACACACGCACACACACAAACACATACACACACGCACACACACACACACTCATACACACACACACACGCACACGCACACTAACACACACACAGACACGCACACAAACACACACTCACACACACACACACACACGCACACGCACACACACAAACACATACACACACGCACACACACACACACTCATACACACACACACACGCACACGCACACTAACACACATGCACACACACACACACACACACACACACACACACACACACACACACAGACACGCACACAAACACAGACACGCACACAAACACACACTTTGGACTCGGGATGGGAATTGAGAGAAATTTAACAAGTCCGGGTCCTCAACAGTTCCATTAACAATTCTTTTAGTACTTGTGAAGAAGAAATATTTATAAATTAGTGCATTCTTATTGGATTAACTGCCCTCAGCAGCCTGTTACCAAATGATCAATTCAGATTTTAATAGAACCGATTTTTGCAAATGATGTGTATACACTGAAATTTAAATTAAGATATTTACAATTACAACCAGTTACAACAAAACTAATATGTGTACTTTAGCTACACATTATCAAATAAACATCAAGTAATTACTCTGAATTCTTGGTTCATTTCAAGTCAGACATGATGATTGATTCACAAAAAGAAAAAATTATTTCGATATAAATGTGTCCCAAACAGCACTCTTCTGCACTATTCTATGCCTTTTTGTAGTGAAAATAGTGCAAGTGGTATTTATTTATTTGGGGGGGGTTCTCCCTTTTTCTCCCCAATTTGGAATGCCCAATTCCCAATGCGCTCTAAGTCCTCATGGTGGTGTAGTGACTCACCTTAATCTGGGTGGTGGAGGATGAATCTCAGTTGCCTCCACGTCTGAGACCGTCAATCCGTGCATTTTATCACGTGGCTTGTTGAGCGTGTTACCGTGGAGACGTAGCGCGTGTGGAGGCTTCACGCTATTCTCTGCGGCATCCACACACAACTCACCACACGCCCCACCGAGAGCGAGAACCACATTATAGCGACCATGAGGAGGTTACCCCATGTTACTCTACTCTCCCTAGCAACCGGGCCAACTGGAGTCACTCAGCACACCCTGGATAGCGAACTCCAGGGGTGATAGTCAGCGTCTTTACTTGTTGAGCTACCCAGGCCCTCGCAAGTAGTATTCTTAACACTGAAAATGCAACAAAAAGAAGTGTACATGTACCCGGATGATGCTCTTCTTCAACCGTCAATTCGGAGTGTGGAATGTTGAACACATGATGCACTTAGGGCTCGCGGCTTGCTGTAAGTAGCGTAAAGGACGGAGCGATGCTGTCCTGACAAAACAATCGTTAATAATGAGTGTGCCAAATAGCGAAACTTCTGTGAAGACAGCAACATACAAATGTGAGTTGAATGTTTTATCATCACTCCACGCTGTGTGAATATGTTCATTATTGCGATATATGTTGTTTGGCTAACATGCTAAAGCTAGCGGCACCTCATCACATGCATTTCTGTCAGCTTTTAAATGACGAATGCTTCTGTGTAGTAAACAACGTTCAGTGTTCCATATGGGACAGCATTTCAACACAAATCCACAGATCGAAATGAATAACATATAGAAAGGAATAAAGAATGCTCTTAAATAATCTGTAATTTGCCTACATTTGTTATTTTTGTTTATCTTTGTGCATTTTTGTACACAACTTCACAGTTAAGATAACATATAGCTCAGGCTATGAATATGAAATAACAGAATATGTAATAATAATACAGAATTTTCTGGAAAATGAGATAAACATCATTCCAATAAATCATGCAGTGTTTGATGTCTTCAGGAGATATTAATGCTTGTGGTAAAATAATTAGATTCATGCGAGAATGTTGATTTCTGTCCACTCTGTGTTAATGCGCTGTTGGGTCTGATGATGTCACAATGACATCACACTTCACATGGCCTCATATATGAACAAGATCTCTTTACAATGAACTATTAAGATCCATAAAAAAAAAAATCACTCTGTTTACTTCATTCATATAACACGTTTCATTGCCCAAAATACCTCATTAAGAACAAACTTGTCAACAAGCAATTAGTGTTATTATTGTTAAAATGAGCAACTTGTGACCTGTGAAATGATTTCCACTGAACATGCCCTTAAATACATTTATAATGTAAATACATTACTATGTTTCAGTGTCATACACTTAAAGTAAATAATCTAAAGCAAAATGTCCTGATAACACATGATTCTGTCCATTTCAGAATTAAGATCTGAAATATAATGTCTATTACACCCTCTACTGGACAAACATGAAAATAACATACACATTTTATGCTTTCAGCAGATACTTTGTTACCAGAGTAAACTGTATAAATCATCTTCCCGATCATACCAGGACAAGCAGCTGTGAATATGTTACTCAGTGAGTCACTGACTGATACTGAAGCAACACACTTTCAAAATCATAAACATTTAGCTCAAATTAAAACCAGTGATAAATCCAGTATTGCACTTTTGGTACTGTACAAATATAAGCAGAGAACTTTTGCATTCACATATAAAACTGACCGATGATTACTGGTTCTTCACAGAAGTTAAGGCTTCTGATTGTCTGTTTATGGCTTGCCTGCAGCTGATTGGCCATGATGCTCCTGAGTGGCTTTCTCCATGGCCAGATACCATTTCTTCACTTTGGTTTTCTCCATGATGTCATCAAAGGACTGTAGACCCTCCATAGCACGCAGAACCCCAAACACAGCCTGACGAAAACATACATGATTAAAATTATTAATATAATATAATAAAACATAATTCTACATATTTGGTGGCATCTCCTGGTGGTCATATGTAATTACTGTGAATGATCCTCTCTGCCCATATTTGGATGACTTCCCCCTCTGGTTGCAGTGATCTAAATGTGATTGGTTTAGTGTTCCATGACACTGGACAACGTACTACATCATTTCCGATGAAGTCATCTGATCCAGGAAAGCTAACGTGTTTTTAGCCAGATAGCACATTATGTGCTGTGTGCACATTGTGCTTCATGTGGATTATCTAATGATCTGTGTATCTGATTATGTTGTTTTGGAGCTCGTTTTAAAGATAATCACCTCCGCTAAGTAATGGCATGTGATATTTTATGTTCAGTTTATTTTTAGTGAAGTTACAAACGAAAACATGGTTAATAAGCAACACCTGTTGACATGTACTTCACTTTTACTCACTATATTTTTATAGTCTGTGAGTAAAACAAATAGGCTGGTTGTATTCTACTCTTTGAGAGCTTTCCAACTACATATGACACATGACTATTTGATCAGTCTGATGTCGTCCTGTAAGGGATACCTGCTACAACACAAGAGACACACGGCCAATTACAATCACACAATCAGCTGAATGATCTGATATGACAGACAGGTCTTCTGAACACTCCTTGTTATTGAACTAAATGAAACGTTGTCTATAACACACACCAGACTTTCAGTAGTTTGGAAAGTAAGAACATGGTGATGGCTCCCACATGTTTAACAAGGACTCCCTCTACTGGACCGAACTTTCCCTCCTGTATGATGAGTACTTACATGGCCAGCGCTTCAGACAGCGCTCCAAATACATTTGGAGAAACTAATTGAAGTAGCCACTCATTTGTCCACTGTCTCCAGCGCACCTCTTCTCTGAGTGACAAACACATGTTTAAACATCTCTGCACACAGCTTTGTGTTATTAAATTATCATTAACCCTCCTATGGTATTCGGTCATTTTTGATTTAATAAAAATGGTTTCCTTTATCTGAGCAGTACAAGACTTGGTGACTTTTCCTCCATTTCCAATCTGAACATACAAAAAAAAAAAATAAATAAATAAATTGGGCTTGATTCAAGGTCTAAGTGGTCGTAAAATACACACACACACAAATGAATTGGTGAGACTATAACACAGAGCCTTTTTTAACATTTGTCAAAAAAAGAAAAATACAAAAATACAAAAATAAATAAATCAGTCACACACACTCAGAAATGAAGGGGTGAGACGATAACACACTCACAATGCAGAACACACACACACACATACACAAACCAGGGCATCATTAAGTGGAGCTCTTACCCCATCTTTTGGTCACTGTTGTCATTACAAGTCATCTGTTGTTTTCCAGCTGATGACAGCAATCTGACACACACACACACACACACACAAACATACACATACATACACACACAAACACTCACACACACACACACACACACACTCACACACATACATACACACACAAACACTCACACATTTGCAAAATAAATTTTTACTATATAAAGTTTGAAATTGCAAAATGTTATTCTGATTCTTCTGTTTTATACTCTAATTGAATTTTCAGAATTTTGCAGTTCATTTCTGTTTCTTGATGTTCATTTTCTTGACATTATTATGCATTTACTTTCAGTTATTAAATGTTTATGTTTGAAATAAATTACTGGAAGAAAAATGTTTATTCTGTGTCTTTGTAACACCATGGTCAGGTTTGATTGCAGCATAATGACATTAACTGCAAAAACTGACACTTCAAGTCAATTTTAAAATGCTAAACTTTGACAAATAATAGTTTGATAATGTCTAAATATATATCCAAATGCATATCTTGTGATTAAATATAAAATTAGGTTACAACAAGTCATCAGACTACACAGTATGTGTCTACAGTCATCTACTGGCTGTTACTGGCATGACATGATGTTCAACTCATGTTATTTATATTTTATTCACCAGATGGCAGCAATCTGCCTCCAATTCATGTCACATTCTCATATTTTCTTCATGTTTCAATTTTTTTTTTTTTTATTTGCTTATTTGTCTATGCAAATTAATGGTAAAATTTAGAAATTTAAATGTAAATAAGATCAAAATAGCATAAAATCCCAAAGAAATGCATCATATTATTGTTCTTAATTCAGGAAGAAGAAATGGTATCATTATCATCATCATTAAAAAAAGGGGATACACATCTGATCCCTCCGGTCAAACATGACCACGAATACAAAAAGGAAGGTGCCATTTTTCAATACCATAGGAGAGTTAATAACAATGCATGAACCGATTTACTTGCGGGCATTTTTAGGTGGATAGGCCAATTCCACAGCAATCTCGTTCAGCATCACCCAGTACCTCTTGCTGAATTTGGTCACTTCCTGTCCAAAGAAGTTAGTGGACGTCAGTCAAGGGTAAAAACTGATGAACATAGAGAGAGATCTTCTCCTGTAGAAACACACACCATCACTTTAAATCAACACAAACACCGTGTTTACACTGACGGCACAACATGATTCAGCACTCTTTCCAATATTCATGTTCTTAACAGATTGTCTTCGCCCTGTAATGTCAGCACCAGTACCGATCTGTACTGGCTCCATTTGACGTGCCAAGTGTGATATTTGATGCTGTCGTAATCGAGGAAAGCGCAGAGCTGCGAGCACTGAGCACACCTGTTGTACTGATAGAGCATGAGATTCACCTGAGACCCGTCTGAACCCGAATCTGCCTGAAACACAAAACCAAAACTATGGAGTTATATTTGTGCCATAACTCTGCTTGCGCAGATTATATTATGCATGCGTGTGAACTCATTTTTGTAAAGCAATGTATCTTCTTGCAAAGATATAATCATTTTGAGCAAACAAAAATCTAATTTGCGCTCGAATAAAGTTTATTTGAATGTGAATTCGCACAGATAACTGCAAAAAGTGGCATTGGCATTGCATGATCTCAGGCTACTATCAGACACGTAACTACGGGACAGGTAAGGCAGGCCAGGGGCCCCAAGCTGGCAGGGGCCCCCCCACGGCTGCAATTACAGTAGTTCACTGCAATGACACTTGTAATCAATGATTCGGAATGCTTAGTTCACTAGAATGACATTCTTTTTTTTTTTTTTTATCCCCTTTTCTCCCAATTTGGAATGCCCAATTCCCACTAGTAGTAGATCCTCGTGGTGGCGCGGTTACTCACCTCAATCCGGGTGGCGGAGGACAAGTCTCAGTTGCTTCCGCTTCTGAGACCGTCAATCCGCGCATCTTATCACGTGACTCGTTGTGCATGACACCGCGGAGACTCACAGCATGTGGAGGCTCATGCTACTCTCCGCAATCCACACACAACTTACCACACGCCCCATTGAGAGCGAGAACCACTAATCGCAACCACGATGAGGTTACCCCATGGGACTCTACCCTCCCTAGCAACCGGGCCAATTTGGTTGCTTAGGAGACCTGCTGGAGTCTCTCAGCACACCCTGGATTCAAACTCACGACTCCAGGGGTGGTAGTCAGCGTCAATACTCGCTGAGATACCCAGACCCCCCTACTAGAATGACATTCTTAAAAAAAAAAACAACCTGGGGGCCCCATCGCTTTAGCTATGATCAAATTAAAGTAAGAGTGGGATGCGGGATGCAGGAATCATGAAGAGGACTTCCGATGTACTCATTTGGGAGTCAGAAGAGGGAAACAGAAAGAGGAGGAGAAGAAGAATCATGACCGTAATGTTTACTGAATTATTACTTCTCACGAAATGATCGCCAATGGCTGCACGAGTTGCGATCGGTATTGTTTACATTCTCTGCACTTATTCTCCATACAAATGATATTTAATCTCGACAAACTATACATCATTAGAAAGGCGTAATCTCCAGCTTCGATATTTCACCACTGTTTTGTGATAGAATTGCTACATTGAGAGTAATTCCTTAATTTATATCAGATGTACACATCTGACATGTAAAATCTAAACAAGAGTTATGGATATAAACATGTAATAAAGACACACATGTCCATTAAAGCGAGTAAGCCCTCGTCATTTTGTCATTGCGAGGCTTCAGTAAACAACGTCCATTAGAAGTTGTAGTCCAAATATGTGTGCAATTAAAGACAATTTTATGGATTCTCATGTTTACTTGACATTTCTTTAGAAAAGACTGGAATGTCAATCAGTTTTCCTGTAAATTATCCAATCTGAATCGCAAGAGCGCTATTAAAGTCTCATATGGTGTGTTCCATATATACAGAAAGAGAGAGGGCATATATAGAAGAGGGTTATTACATCATAGCTAGTGTTCAGCCTAGCAACATATACTATGGATTAGCTCATTTATTTTTCATGAAAGAGTGGTTGTGAGATGGCATTGCCAGCTTTTGAACCTATATGTGAAAAAAAAAAAAAAAAAAAAAGATTTGTTACTGATAGGTCCTGTTTTTTGATTTGTTTTGTTTTGTTTTGTTGATCTAGAACCCCCAGAGCTCCCCGAATCGCCTCTAGCTTCTATTTTTTGAAAAACTTACATTACAGTAAATTTAGCCTTACAGTATTCCTGGAATGTCTATAATCCACTGGGTAAATATCTCTTTTAACCTCCTGAGACCCGAGTGTGACTGCTGTGTGCATTTTCCATTCCCCTGTTTGATCTGTAACTAGTAGCACCTAATAAACATGCAAACAAAAGAAAAGAAAATCTAGAGCAAATAGTTTTTCTAAAAATGTATGTCCTCATATGTGGACAGCGGGACTATGTTGTGAAATTTTAAATAATATCAAGTTATATAAAGTCAGATTTATTTCATCAAATAGTTTATGATGTGTCCAGGAGTGTTGATTATTCATGTTTTTGAGACGTTACAGACATTACATCATAAATTATCATAATTAATTCAGATTCAAAGTAATGTCCAGCATCATCCAATCACTGTCAATCATGTTAAAATAAAATGATACATTATAAATTCTGAATCTATGTACTGATTATCATTGTCACATGTCTGTCAAACATGTTGAGTGATCCAAACATCATCTGCAGCCTGAAACTGAACTTTTGATCAGATTTTAGGAGTGAATGCACTTAACTGCATAGAGAGCTATAGGATGCTCCCTTGCTCCCTATTTAGTGAATGACTTAACCTCCAGTGTGCTGTCTGTCTGCACTGGTCTCAGAACAGTTTGAAATGCACCTTATTTTCATCCTAACTCCATATAAAGCCTCTGAAAGACACATTTATCAGTTTTTGGATGAACTCATTTATTCTCAGTGTGATAATGTACAATAAATATAGATGAATGCATTTACTAATGTTAATGAATATAACTGTATTGTACAGTGATAACAAAAATATAACTAAATGTTTATTAAAATGAAGCGAAATGACCAACAGACGTGTTAGAGTTGAAAGTTATTTAAAATAACATGTTTTTTGTACTTTTGAGGAAATGTGGTGCCAGTGTCCACATATGTGGACATCATGTTTATCAGCGCTGACGCGTGAAAAATGAACAGATTTTTTAAAGTGGCATTTCTAAAGAAACTAGAGACTCTCCTCTTTACACCCAAACATGTTTCAGTGAAAAAAACGTAAAGAGATTTCTTATCAGAGGCACTTTTGTTGGTGCTGCGCCCGTAGGAACGCTTCACGGAAATCAACGTCATGCTGTTGTGTCACATGACTCGGTGCGTCAGAAGTTTAACTTTTAAATGACAGTCTAGAGTCTCGTGAACTGTATTCAGTTGTTGTTGTTTTTTTTCATTTAAATTATGTGTTGCGTATAGTGAAGTCAAAATACACGCGGGGTCGCATGAGGATAAAAATAGAGTTTAAACACCATAACCGTTTTCACCACAAATGACAATTCATATTTTGTACAATTCTGGCCATAATTATTACTAAGACAAAGAAAAAGTTTAAGTAAAGCCTAAATATCTTTCACTATGCATCAAAGCACAAAATTTCCATCCGTAATTCATGTCATTTTTACTGTATATCTTCAGTCATTTTTACACATTCATATATTGGGGATTACGTTTTGTGTAAATATCTATAAATGTAGTATTTTCTTATGAACCTTTATATTATGGTAGACTAGGATGTAATATAATTCATTACATTTGCCCTTTTTTGAGAACATTGGAAATGTCCAAGTTATTGCCTTTGAAAATTGTGCTAATGTATCATATGATATCTCTGCATATCAAATCTCAGGGGCTTATATTAAATTTCAATTCCAATGTTGAATTTATTTAGAAAGCACAAATGTTGACCAATGTACTATACAACCGCATATACAAAAATAATACAAAGAGAATTTGATAAGACATTAAAATCAACAATAAGACAATGTACACACAAAAACACACAATACAAATCAAAGGTCGATTACAAGTTAGTGAAAATAGATGTTTAATTGTAATGAATGTACTGTAGAAGCAGATCCGATGAACACAGGTAGGCGGTTGACATGACAGCAGCACTGATATGACATGATGACATGTTATTATGTTCTTTTTCAGAAGTCTTAGTCTGTTCCACTTCAACAATTTTTACACAAATAGTACTGTTATATACTCATATTTTGATCGTGAAAAATAAAATGACCTCACACATCAATTAGTTTGTCTAATTATTTATACTAGTTGGCTAAGATTTGAGATTTTTGAGAATAATCTATATTACACAATTATAGGCACATATTTAGAAAACACACACAAAGATAATTTCTTTTGTATTTTAATAAGTATTCAACATGAAATATAGAATATTCAACAATAATTATAATATTAATAGTTATAGAGTTATATTACCATCATAAAATAACTAAAGATAATGCCAGGTTTCATTTAATATTAGCATCAATAAAAAAATAAAAAAAGATTTGATATGTTTGTCTAATGCCATCACATGTGAATCTCTCACTGCTGATGGAAGAAGCTATAGTAAACATGTGACATGCAATGCAGGAAGCAATAATATGAGCAGATGCCATGACTTACAGCAAATTGTTTGTTGTTGTTGGTTGTTCCCGAGCGGCAAGAGTTTGAGATCGATGTGAATCCCTCACGCAATTGTTTGTTGTTATAGTTGTTCTTGATAAGCGGTGCTTTGAGACTGATGCAATAATCTGTGTAACACAGAGGAGAAAACGGGTGTGCACAGTAAAATGCACACAGTTTAATCGCGATAAAAACAGAAAACGAATGCACGCGGAAAAAAAACATGATGTACGCTGAAAAATGGCAGAGATTAAAGATTAAAAGCTAAAAACAAATAGATAAGTGATGCTAAAAAAGCTAGCAGGCTACAAACACAGACTCGAGCTAGGCGCCAGCAGCAATAGGAACAGGAAGTCTCGGGCCAGTCCCGAACCCAGCTGCAGGAGTTTCCGGTGGGGGAGCTGATGCAGAGGGTGGGGGTGTCCAGCACAACTGGGACAATCACTTACCCCTAGTCCTGATGGCCTGCCGCTCTGCAGTCCAGGATTCAACCACTTGCACACCTGCCCTGCTTATGTTGTGCAGAGAGATCAGGACCTCCACAGAGTTGGCCTTTGGGTAGCCACCAGATGTTCCACCTGCCCCAGCAGGACCTGAGTATGCAAGACAGCTCCAGGACCGCTTAGAGACAGCACATAAATACGCCAGAAATCAGCTGTGGAGTGCAGGGGTGCGACAAAAAAGGGCCTATGACCTCCATGCCCGTGGTCGCCACTTCACTGCTGGGGAACTTCTTTGGGTCTACAGCCCAGTCAGAAAAAGAGGCAGGCGCCCACACTGGACAGCCACTGGGTAGGACCGTGCCCGATCTCGGAGTGGGTGGGAGATGTTGTGTAGTGGGTGCAGCTGCCTTCCTGTGGATGCAAGGTGGTGCTCCATCGTGACCGGTTGGCACACTATAAGGGCTCTGCAACACCTCAGTTAAACTGTCAAAGTGAGTCTACATCACCCTCATCTAGCCCTTCCCAGTGGGAGGGCTCTGACAATCAGCCAGAACAAGTGACCGCCCAACGGATACGCCTCGGAGGGGGCGTCCTAGGAGAGAAAGGAGACCTCCGGCAAGATTCCGGGACTTTGTCCTTATTGTTAGAGAAATGTTCTAACATTCTTATTGTTAGAGAAATGTTGGTTGTGCAGTTTGTGTTGCGCATTTCTTTCAGAGCTGTTTTCAATGTTGGGTGTGTGGGTGGGGGTGTGTTAGGCGCCGCCCATCCTGGTCTAACAGGGGCAAGAGGGAGACTGTGAGTAGTCAGGGTTTACGCTGTTTCAAGTGAAGTTCCCCAGTTAGAGTGTAAGGCGTGGCTGTGGCCTACAACAACCATTAGTAAACAAAAATGATATTGAGATTGGTCTCCTGCATTATCATTGCACGCTACAATAATGTGCTGTCGAATACAAACATGTAAACAGTCTCTTTATATTTGGCATAAGATTCAGTAAAGAGAGTGTTACCTGAGCAAGAGTCCGCTGATCCAGACACAGTTTGATGCTCTGTTAGAATCCCGTCATGCCTCCCAACAGCACAACTGAACCGGTTCTGATCCAGCACGCGGCCATCTTCACTTAATATAAAACCCCCACTAACCCACGTACTTCACAAATCCCACGCTGTGATTGGCCGATGTGCCCGTGACGCAAGAAAACTTTACAATTTCACATTTACATGATATTTATTCAACAGACACGTTTAATGAATTAAGGGAAAAATCTTTTCTTTTTTTTTTCTCAAAGATCCTGTCATGAAATGTTGTTAAATCCTTTAATTTATAAGCGAGATAAGAATGAATACTCTTCAAACAATTTTAATTTTGTTCTTAGTTTGAAGACTTGTATCTCCCCCATATGCAACTATTTTTCGCATGTTTCACAAAACATTGACTTTACACTGTGTGCACAATTATTAGGCGAGTGAGTTTTCTGATCTTATCATCATTTCCATGCACATTTTCCAACTCCAAACCATATAAACTTGAATGCTTATTGGATTCAATCATTTTCAGGTGGTATGTATTTGTGTAATGAGGGAGGGTGTGGTGAAAGTGACTAACACCTTATATCAAGGTGTGCATAATTATTAGGCAGCTTCATTACCTCAGGTAAAATGGGCCAAAAAAGAGATTTAACTGACACTGAAAAGTCAAATATTGTAAAATGCCTTTGAGACAGATGCAACACTCTTAGCTAAACTATTGAGGCGTGACCACCGGACAATCAAACGTTTTGTTGCTAATAGTCAACTGGGGTGCAAGAAACCGCATGGAGAACAAAATGCGCAAATTAACTGCAAAAGACTTGAGAAGAATTAAACGTGAATCTTCCAGGAACCCATTATCCTCCAATGCTACCATATTCCAGAACTTACCTGGAGTGTCCAGAAGTACAAGGTGCCAAGTGCTCAGAGACATGGCCAAGGTCAAGAAGGCTGAAACACGACCACCACTGAATATATTCACAAGTTGAAGCGTCAAGATTGGGCAAAGAAATACCTGAAGACATGCAGGTTTTATGGACAGATGAAATGAGAGTGACTCTTGATGGACCAGATGGATGGGCCCGTGGCTGGATCACTAATGGACACAGAGCATCACTTCGGGTCAGGTGCCAACAAGGTGGAGGAGGGGTACTGGTATGGGCTGCTATCATTAAGGATGAGGTAGTTGGACCTTTTCGAGTTGAAGATGGACTGAAACTCAACTCTCAAACCTACTGCCAGTTTCTGGAAAGTACTTTCTTCAAGCAGTGGTGCAGGAAGAAGTCCTCAGCATTCAAGAAGGCCATGATCTTTATGCAGGACAATGCTCCATCACATGCATCCAAGTACTCCACTGCTTGGCTAGCCAGCAAGGGCC
This sequence comes from Myxocyprinus asiaticus, assembly GCF_019703515.2. NCBI lineage: Eukaryota > Metazoa > Chordata > Actinopteri > Cypriniformes > Catostomidae > Myxocyprinus > Myxocyprinus asiaticus. Next base: position 346,174 of record NC_059381.1, on the reverse strand, counting down.
TCAAAGATGCCCAAATAATGACTTGGCCCCTTCCTCACCTGACTTAAATCCTACTGAGAACTTGTAGGCCCTTCTCAAACGTGAGGGAAGACAATACTCCTCTTTGAACAGCATTGGGGAGGCTGTGGTTGCTGCTTCAGTGAAAGTTGATGGTGAACAGATCAAGAAACTGACAGACTCCATGGATGGAAGGCTCATGGCAGTTATTGAAAAGAAGGGTGGCTATATTGGTCACTGAATATTTTTGAAAGGCCAAAAATGTTAATTGTCATTTTGTGTTATTATTTGTTGCACTTACTCTAAAAATTGAGAATAAACAATTGAGTTGGGAGGAATTATTTTTGTAATTTAGTTTTCTAATAATTGTGCACACTTATATATTCCCCTGAGAAAGACAAAACTCACTTTTCCTTTGTTAAACATTCAGGTTTGAGGTTCAATAACATTTTGGATTGACTGAGAGCATTGTGTTTGTTCAACAATAAAATGAATCCTGAGGAATACAGTTTGCCTAATAATTGTGCACGCAGTGTAAATATATCTTTAATATATAATTTGATGCGGTGTCTGCTTTCTCTTCAAAATAATAATAATAATCATGATATGTACGCCTCACGTGCCGGGACACGCCCTCCTGCCTCATATGATTGACAGGTGCAAAGCTGCATGTTATCAACATCACATATATTGAAGAAATGAATTCTTCTGTCTCGTCACTTCTTCTCATATTATTTAAAAAAATAACTGTCCTAAAGTTTAAGAATCCTTCTCTGATATTCTGTATGAATAATTAAAAACACTCCTTTACAGAAATGACCTTCGGACAGTAGACAAAGCACAAATAGTTCACTATTAATATATTTAAAGATATTGCAACATAAAGAGCCGGAGTTAAAATGTTATACTTACAGATACTCACTCATAGTTGTTTGTAAGAATAACACTGATTTATAAGCAGGTACTTCGTGACTTTTCATAGTTAACATATTATTATTATAAAACAGCATCCGTAAGAAATAACGACAGCAGTCGAGCCGATTGTAACAGATTAATATTAATATTTTCTCTTTACACCCAGTGTTGTGTTGACATGTCACTTCAGTACATCATGATTTTATTGCGGTTTCAGAACCGTGTAGAAAAACGTGCTGCATTTAAAAGCACAAACCTGCAGGTGTAAACGCAGATTAAAGCACGTCTGATCAACTACAAACATACACACAAAACTCTGATTCCACTGTTTATCTCATTACATATTCATCATTTGTAAATAAAAAGTGAATATGATTAAAAATAAGAAAAAAAAAAAACCTCCCCAAAAGATAGCGCTTTAATGACAGATCTGTGATTTATCTCGTCAAGCGTGTCGTTCTGTGACGACTGCATGAGATTCCAAGAGTCGTTTATTTTAACGCCATTAAAACATACAAATGGAACACAGAGAACTCTCATCCCAAAACACAGAGATCCAATCGCCAGCTTGAACAGTCATTATGACATCATCGTCCGTTACGGGCATTATGATGTCATTGAGAACAGGAACTGTGAGAGCTTATATTCCAGCCACACACACACTCACACACACACACATATACTGTATACACATTCACTCGGACACATTATCATATACAAATAAAACCAGAATCAAAACACCCCTAGAATGAGGCAGTGTTCACTGCTAACCAAGTGCAACACAATCACACAACTGACACACACACACACACACACACACACACACACACTATAGTGTGGCATGACAGACGTGTGTGTGTGACAAGAGTGAGAGCTGATGTTGTGTGTCCTCCACACGTCTACCGGCTGGTGTCCATCGGGTCTTCCTTAAAGTTCTCACACTGATCCATCACTTTACTGTAACCGAAAGAGAAACACACACACATTAACAACACACAATCTCAAAACACAGTCACATGACACCACTTGAGTACGAGTTGGCTTTTACTCCCACACAGAAAAATAAAGAAACCATCAATGTTTAACCCTAAACATCATTTTAATAGACCCTTATGTAGCAGAGTAAATAAACACAGCAAATATTATGTTTGCATTTCTATTTGTTCCAAAACTCACTATTACCATTATGTTTTCACAACTGTCAATAAGAGGAAAACATTAGACAGAAGTGGATTATGACCAGCGTTGGGAGGGTTACTTTTAAAAAGTATTCCACTACAGATTACAGAATACATGCTGTAAAATGTCATTTGTAACATATTCTATATATTACTCAAGGTCTAAATACTTTGGATTACTTCTTCAGCACTGGTAGATTTGTTCACTTGTTTTGACTATAAACAAGTAAATAAAGTTAGAAAATTCACTTATATATATATATATATATATATATATATATATATATATATATATATAAAAACATTCTCTGAAAAAATAAAATCCTAAATATGTTATGCAGTTTTGCTACTTAAGTAAATGTATCTTGTTTTAAGGATATATATATATATATATATATATATATATATATATATATTTTACAGAAAAACAATGTTTAAATTGTCATTAATAATAAGATTTGTGCAGTACATCTTTGCTCTAATATCAAAAGTCTTACTAGAGAAATAAATGTATGCTTTAATGTGCATTTTTGTCATAAAATTGATTATAAACATTAATTGTGTCTGGTAACAGATGCATGTAAAGGCAAGAAATAGCATTATCACTTTAAATGTTCACATGACAATTAACACAAGGTTAACTATTTTTGCTTCTCCAAACTTCAAAACCCCACAGAGTGAAAATAACCACATCCGTTTCTGATCATATGTGGATTCTGTTCATAGAATGACAGAAAATATATCATTTGTAGCTTTCTATACGTTGTTAAATTCTACATGGGTAAAAATATCCTAACAGTATAAAAAACATAGACTAAGCATGTAATCGTGTATTTATTGGATTTATGTTTCTGTTTTTTGTTAAGCTGTAGAAACACAATGTAGCTCCTCAATGACGTCATATTCACCTTTTCACTCTCAACAGTGTGAACTTGTATGAATGTAACACATCATAAGAAAGTGTTTCACTGCTGTTCAAACGCTCCTCGGATCACATCATTTATATGGATAAATGTTTTCCAACGGAATAATCTAAACATTAAAGTGAATAAAAGTCGTACCTTTTTGTAGGTGCATGTCCTATGATATCTTATGATTATGCCATCTTGTACGAATTATTACGAGTTGTCATGGGACAATATTGCCTGAAACTGTCCTGAGTGTGTGTGTTCGTACCGTGCCATGTCCTTGGTCTCTTGATGAGAAGATTCCAGCTCTAGAACTTTCTGCAGCAGAGCGATGCCACCTTCCTTTATCAACAGAGGGCAGTATTTACTCGCTACAGGATGTCAAGACAACAGAGAGAGAGAACAACTTGATCATCAGCCATCATGAAGAGATATGAATGCTCTGATGAGATATATTTAAATTAGGGATGTGAATAATGTTGTTTTTTTTCATCATCAATGCATCTACTTTAATATCATTGAATCTATGTTACAATCTGATGTTGATCCTACATCACTTTTGCACCTTCAGTTAATGTTGAAACAACAAAAGTCAAATGTAAAATGATATAAAACTTAGTCCCACGTCTGGTGCAGAATTCTCCAAGATATATAGGGAAGTGTGTGAATTAACGTCACTGGAAACTACCCTGTCTCATCTAAGAATTGAAGACCACTTGAATCTGTTTAATTCTACTTGCTCAGATATTTTAGACACTATTGCACCTCTAAGACCTAAAACTCATAAACCAATATCCTTTCCTAGGGTTACTGAGTTCACTTGCTCACTCAGAAGGCAATGCCGGCAAGCTGAGAGAAGATGGAAAAAATCCAAATTGCATGTCCACTATGATGCACTTAGAGAATCTCAAAATGTTCAAATTTCAAAAAGCGTTAAAAGACGGCAAACACAAATACTACTCTGATATTATTATTCTTAATTGCAACAAGCCTAAAACCTTGTTTGTTATAGTAAATTCAGTAATTAATCCAACTATAAAAAATGATCCTGATCCCTCTATTACTAGCTGTGAAAACTTTCTTAGTTTTTTCAGTGGAAAGATCGCCGACCAGCGCTCTAAAATTAACCAGCTGCCCGGGGCTCCATCTGAATCTCTTGCCTGCAATGCCGAATGGAGAGAGTTTGAACACATTACACCACCAACTTTGGTAGAAATTATTGCACACCTAAAACCTACTTCCTGCAGGGGTGATTCGATTCCTGCTCGTCTTTTTCTTTTTCTTTATTTTTTCCCCAATTTGGAATGCCCAATTCCCAATGTGTTCTAAGTCCTCGTGGTGGCGTAGTGACTCGCCTCAATCCGGGTGGTGGAGGACGAATCTCAGTTGCCTCCGCGTCTGAGACCGTCAATCCATGTATCTTATCACGTGACTTGTTGAGCGCGTTACCACGGAGACGTAGCGCGTGTGGAGGCTTCACGCTATTCTCCACGGCATCCACGCACAACTCACCACGCACCCCACCGAGAGCGAGAACCACATTATAGCAACCACGAGGAGGTTACCCCATGTGACTCTTCTGATTGGCATCGCCAGCGTGTGGGTGTGTCTTTAAGACCAAGCCTATATAATCTACAGGGGGTCCAATAGAATCTGATGTAAAATCTTAAATTGCATAAGTCACACCTTTGTGTCTCTAGATGCAGACTTGATGTTTTTTAGAATCCTAGCCCACACCCCCTCCTCCAGTACCAAGTTTAAATCTTTCTCCCATAATCTCTTGATAGAAGTTAAAGCTCCATCCCCCAGACTCTGAATTAACAGGGAAATAATGGACTAGAGAGATACTAGAGTACTCAGGGTGTGAAGTGAGTTCAAACTGTACAACTGTATAAATGTTAATGTAGTTATGAATCAGACAGACGTATTAGGTCACATCTCACACTGTCAAAACACTGATGAAAAATCACACAGTTATTGGCTTTGTTTACACTTGGTATTTGATGCGTTTTGGGTGATCTGATCTCAAGTGGACAGGTGAGACACATCACTGTTTACACCTGGTCATTATATGTGTCTCTTTTGAGCACTTGTGTTCAGATTTCGAGGGGAAGGTCTCTGATTTCATGACGACAATCATTACGTCAGTGTATAAAGAACAAAAATAGTCAAAGAAGAAAAAGAAAGTGCTAAAACTCGCCGCACCATTTCTCTAAATTATACTTACGAACCCAATGTGCTCACATGTGCTCAGAGATGTTTCAAACATCTCTGAGACCCCGTTTCCACCTGATATTAAGATGCATTTTGTGTGATCCGATCACATGTGATCAGCCCTAAATACAGGTCTAAACGGGGTTTAAAACGTTTTGTGATCGGATCACAGAAACCACATACAAATATGGTCAAAAACGCATGTGTCCGCATCACATTTGAGGTGTAAATGCTAATCCGTCCTGTATACGTCCCGCCACCAGTGAAGCTCCACCCCTCATCTGTCAATCAACTGCTGTGCTAAAACAAGAGGTTAAACTTTGCCATCATTGAGCAGCTTTAAAAGGAAATAACTGTCTGATCAGAACATTTTAAAAAATTAGATACATACACAATCACGAGAGCTTCACGGATCTTCTTCAATGTGTCTGATATCAACACAAATGACAAGAACACCTGAAGCTCCTTTAATACAGGTAATCCACTAAAATAAAGGATAATTCTGCTTGACATGTTGTGTTTGTGCTTAAATTAAATTTCAACCGCATCTGGGAGAAACAGCGCACCGTTTTGTTCATGCTTTTTTTGTCTTTTCTGACTTTGTTGTGCTTTATTATCATGCAGTAACACACTGACATAATGATTGAAGTATGTCGTCATGAAACAGAAACCCTCCCCTCCAAATCCAAACACAAGTGATCACAGGAGACGCATTTAAACAACCAGGTGTAAACAGTGATGTGTCTCACCTGACCACATGTGATCAGATCATTCAAGATCCATCTTAATACCAGGTGGAAACAGGGTCTGAATGTGCTTGAAATGGACAAATCTCGAAACACTTTGGAACCCGTTTCCACCCGTCTTTAGCACTCCGTTCAGTTCTCTCATCATTTATTCACCTTCATGTTGTCTCAATGGGGTCCAACACTTTCAAGCTCCAAAAAGGACATAAAGGCATCATAAAGATAATCCAGTGGTTTAATCCATGTTTTCTGAAGCGTGTAAAGTGCTCTGCTCATGTGTTAAGCAGGAGGAAGTGTAATTAAGCTTAAAATCATGATTGCAAGACTGCAGATATCAAGATTTATAGTGTAAAAGGAGTTACATTTTGGTCTGTTTCTCGCCCAAAATTTTTATGATGAATTATTACTGTCAGTTCAGGTACTTCTACACATCCTTAATTTGAATGTCATATTTTCACTGTAAAGGCTTTGAGACTCACGGTAAACTGACACCAGGTTAAAAAGTGCCCACGTTGCCCAGTGCTGACTGACCGGAGCGCCACTCTGCGGGAGGAGACGCAAGATGGGCTCAAACGACCTGCAACAGAGACACACGTCAAACGCATCTGTATTTAAGCGAGGTGCCGTTTTATTCATGAAGGGGTTTATGGTCATGTACCTGTAGTTGATGTTTCGTCGTGAGCTCACGTCCCAGCTCTGAATGGCCGCCCACATTTTGTCCATGACATGTGACCTCTGCGGCTCCTCCATGTTCCAGACCTCCATCCCATCAAACATGATGTGAGATAGAACGCCACATGCGTTATACGACACTTCAATGCCGTCGGCTTTACTGTCCAACAGATCACTGCAGAAACACACCAAGAGCGTCACCAGAGCTCATGAACCAATCACTAAACACGTGTGTATGTGACGTGTTTCAGACCTGAACACAGTAATGAACTGTCTGGTCAGCAGCTGCGGCCTCAACGCCTTCACTTCAGCCACGTTACCCAGCAGCCCCAACATGTTACGATGCAGTTCCTGTTTATCAGGAAACTCCTGAAATCAAAAGAGCAGCTGGATGTCAACTCACTCCAACATGATGACTGTGAGCTACTCAAACCCTTCTCAAATGTAGTATATACTTGGACAGTACACAAACTCAGGGTTTGACACACAGTCATTGTTCTACAAGCACTCAAACACAAAAGCTAAGAGACCTTCAGACAGTCCAGGAAGAGATTCATGCCGTTACACTCCAGAAACATCTGACAGTTATCAGGCGTCTCATCTGTGATATTCCACAGAGCACTCCACGAGAACTCCATCACCTGATCACACTGACATCACACACACACACACACACACACACACATCAATGACATCATCACATCAGTACATTACTGTCATTAATAGAGATGAAGTTAAAGGATTAGTTCACCCAAAAATGAAAATTCAGTCATTGTTTACTCACCATTGCGTTGTTAAAACCCATATGACTTTCTTACTTTTTGACTTCTAAACATGTCTGAAGAGTTTGTAGTGGAAGATTTGATGCATTTCTATGCCCAGCCTTATTTTTTTCAACGGATTACTCAATCAAACAGAAACATAGAGGAGCTACAGGCCGCCACAGTCACACCGTGTCCTAACCTGATGGCAAACAACTCGTGATAAAAGGTATATTTTCGATGTTAATCAGAGTTTTTGTCCTAACCAGCATTGATGAGTGACGGGACATTCTATCGATCGCTTGTTTTCTATTTTCGGCATCACGCGCATAACTCCATCCACTGTGAACTGGCACCGGTCCAAAAACTTTCAAATAATAAGGCTGGGCATAGAAATGCATCAATTCTTCAACTACAAACTCTTCAGACATTTTTAGTAAGTTCTGTTCTCTGTTTCGTGTGCAGTTGTGTTGTGTTCTGTTGTCACTATCGCTGTTTTTAGATAAACAAAACGAGTTTTCACTTGAACGCCCCAGTGTCGTGAGGGGGCAGCGTGAACTGTTGCTCTCGTGTCCTATCATGAACACACACAGGAGATCAACGGTCAGTGAATATTTTCACTAAATAATACATTAGATTTCAGTTTGTTTCTCACCACATCTTATCGTATGCTTTCATAACAATCATGAGTCTCATGGAATAATTTATTAGACTTCTGAATTATACTTTTGTGTTCTTTTGAAGCTTGAAGAGGTGGTCACCATAAACTGCCATTGTATGACATCACTGAACACAACATTTTAACACAATTTCTCCCTTTGTGTTCAGAAAAAGACAGAAAGTAATATAGGGTTATTACAACACAGGGGTGAGTAAACAATGACCGCATTTACATTTTTGGTGAACTATCTCCTTTAATAGGTTACACAACTCACCATTCTGTCCTGCAGTTTCTTCTGTATCAGATTCAGCATTGTCTGTCACACAAAAAATTATTTTCTGTATGACTTGACACAAATTTTGACATTTACTAATTACAGCATCTAAAATTTAAAAAAAAACAACAAAACCTATTTTTAAAAATACTAGTTTTTGCAGCACCATAAAACTCATAAATCGTGAACTAACCTTAACAAATCCCATCTTGCCGACGGCTTCTTTGTGGTCATTATCGACCTGACAGACGAGAGCGTTACACAGGTGAACAGCGATGCGCTGGATGGACTCGTCCTGACGTGCCGGCTCAAGAATCTTCAGCAGTAACAGATTCACACGATGATACTGAAACTCCAGTTCCTCAGGAATACTGAAGTTACACAGCGTCAAACAACAGTTCCTCTGGACCTACACAAACACACAGACAGACAGAGAGACAAACAGACCGTTTGATTTTACTCATCTAAAAATGCCTAGTTTTGTTTACAGTCTACACAGGCAGCTAATGTACCATTTAAGGTAACATCCTGACCAGACTGTGAATATGGAGCTATTTTCTATTGATGCACTTCAGAGCTAATTACTATATATTTAAAAATGATATTGCCTATGACAGCTTAAACGCTCCTTGAAATCAAAATTGTGTGCGTGTTTAACTCACCGTGACCTCTTGGTACTGCTCCATGCCATTGAGCACCACCTGTATGACCTGTCTGCGCAGACATACGCTCTGATCGCTGCGGTACTCAGTGTTGGTGAGGTAAAACAGGGCGGCGCTGCCCGTCACCTGAATGCTCTTGTCATATTTATGAGTCTTCAAAGCTCGAATCACCAGCTGACAAACACATGAACAACATCAACAGAGAACCTTCAGACCACCACTGACAGATTATTAATATGAGTGTATTAAACATAACAGAAAACAAAACTACAGTAGTTGTGCAAGTAGTTACCTGCAGTGCTCGCAGAAGTTGACTGCAGTGCTGTATTCTGGCGATGTCAAAAAGTTGGTTAATAGCTCGATGGGCCAGTTCTGGCCGCTGTTCTGTGTACGCCTCGATAGCATTCAGGATCTGATCCTCATTCTTTGAACCTGTGACCTGAAAAAACACACATACACACTATAGTCATAACACTACACACATACCATCATAACAAACTTTCTGTAGAAAGATAAAGACCCACTGCAGTATGTAACAGTGTGTGTGTGCAGTACCTTATACGCAGGTATGTGTGTGACGTTGCAGAGTGTGGTGCTGTAGAGTCCTAAGAACTGCAGCGGTCTCTTTAACTCCTGAAATGGGTAAATGCTGCTCTTACATGGCTCAATGCTGCAAAACACACACACACTCAGATAAACTCATTGCTTCACAAACACTGAAGTGAATGAGGCAGGAAGTGTAAAATAGCTGCCCAGGATTGGAAATATGTGTGTGTTCACCTCGGGGGTCCCATGGCTTCTTCAAACTGTGGCACTGTGCAGTTGTCCAGCATGATGTGTCCAGAGATGTCCAGAGACACCAGATTGACCAAGCCCTGAATAATACTGCTCAAAATCTTTCTTGTCAACTTAAACTTAGATGTTCTCTGATTTTCTCTGGAAATATCCAGATGTCTGCAGAAAGACATGAAGAAAACGTCTCATCAGTTTGATCAGGCGCTTCTGCAGATGTGACATGAAATCACATTATGAACTATTAAGTAAACCTCATTAGTTCTGTGATCAAATCTATAAACAGTTCAAGATCATCTCTTTGATCAGTTTTATGATTAGTTCAACAATCTGCTTTCCTGATTGGTTCTATGATCAGTTCTATCACTGGTTCTCCTAGTGGGTTCTGTAGTCCCTTCTATATGATCTGTTTCCCTTGTTGTTTCTATCATCAGTTCTCCTGGTTGGTTCTATGATCTGTTTTTTTTGGGGGGTTGGTTCTATGACCAGTTCTAGATCGAGTCTACGATCCGTTCTATGATCTGTTTTTCTGGTTGGTTCTATGATCAATTTTAGATCAACTCTATAATTAGTTCTATGGTCTGTTTTCCTAGTTGGTTCTATGATCTGTACTAGATCAGCTCTATGATCAGTTATATGATCTGTTTTTCTAGGTTCTATGATCAGTCCTATGAACTGTACTAGAGTTTTTCTGGTTCATTTTATGATCTGTTTTCCTTGTTCGTCCTATGATCAGTTCTAGATCTGCTTTATAATAGTTCTAGATCATCTCTATGATCAGTTCTGTGATCTGTTTTCTTGGTTGGTTCTATGATCTATTTTTCTGATTGGTTCTATGATCTGTTACATTTCAGCTTCATGATCGGTTCTAGATCAGCTCTACAATTGGTTCTATGATCTGTTTTCTAGTTGGTTCTATGATCAGTTCTAGATCGGCTTTATTATTGGTTCTATGATCTATTTTTCTGGTAAAATCTATGATCAGTTCTAGATCAGCTCTAAGACTTGTTCTATGAATGGTTTTCCTGGTTGATTCTATGATCAATAATTGATTGACTCTATGATCGGTTCTATGATCAGTTCTAGATCGTCTCTACAATCGGTTCTATTATCTTTTTTGGGGGGTTGGTTGGTTCTATGATCAGTTTTATTAACTGTACTAGATATGTTCTCCTGGTTGGTCCTATAATATGTTTTCCTGGTTGGTTCTATTATCAGTTCTGGATTGGCTTTAGTTCTAGATCAGCTATATGATCGATTCTATGATCAGTTCTAGATCGGCTTTAGTTAGTTATAGATCAGCTCTATGACTGGTTCTATGTATTTCAGGGACAGTTAGTCTCCTAGTGGTAATATCGGGTTGTACTATCTGTTCTTAAGAGCATAATGATGTCACTGATCTCAGACTCATCCAGTAATGCCTCACCTCAGTTTGCTCATCTGCAGCAGTGTGTGGTTCAGTTCCTCTGTCAGATCAACATTATAGAGCACAAGAGACGCCAGTCGCTCCTTCCACTGGGTGAGAAACGCCGGGCGGGGCAGATGGATGCCTGACAGGTCCAGAGAGGTTAGAGCAGGCAGCGGTCTCAACAGAGTCTCTACATCAACATCTGCGGGAAGACTGCCCAAATTTAGCAGCCGTAAATGGTTGAAGCCCTGGAAATTAAAGTCCTGGTCCACCGTGTGCCTGTGAAGACGCTCTTCCAGATCTTCATCATCATCATCCTCGCCGTACGCCAGCGGAGCGCCACCTTTCCTGAAGAAGATGTTGGAGCATCCAAACAGACTAAGCGACAGCAGACAGTGTCTAAAGCTGTAGAGCGTTCTCAAACTGTGAGCCGTCAGACGGTTACAGAAGGTCAGATGAAGCTCGATCAGATCCTACAAACATTCCAAAACATCAGGAAAGAATAAATCGCTTTCAGCCTGAAAACAAATTAACATGACATACAGTACCAATAATTCTGTGAAGAAGCATGTCTCTTCTATCTATCATATTTCTTGTCTGATCCTTTCTCACCTGTTTCGCGATGGCTTCCAAGTCTCGGTCCCGAACGAAATCCTCCCGGAGCTGCAGGCGAGTGAGTCTGGTGCTGCGCGGGTCACTGAAGAGCTGGAAGAAGCCGTCCTGCGGCTCACAGTCACTGTCAGTGTGGACCAGATCCATGTACCTGTCAAACACAACCATCATTGCTGAATATTCACAATATATTTTTGCTGGTAATATAAAATTAACAACATTATGAATATTGCGAAGATTTATGTCCCATGTACATACACGTTCACCAGTTTATCACAGATCTCGCTAGGCAGGAAGACGTCAGGACGCAGGTGGAGTCTGTTCCGCTCTCCTGTGTAGCACATGGTTCTCCGCAGGTTCTTCAGACAGAAGATGGTGCACAGAGACATCAGGCTGTCCGGGTCGTCTCCTACTTTAGTCGCCATGATGGCGCCCCTGACAGTCGATCAGCAGGACGACAGAGATAAACACGACAGCGGTCTGATCTCAGGCGGCACACATTGAGAGAAGAAAAGCTGCTTTACCTACTGGACAAAATCAAACATTATGATTAATGAAAAGGCTTCTGATCTGTGATGATGTAAACATAAACATGATTCACAGGAGGAACACTCCCTCACATTACAGCATCATTGGTTCTAAGATTGGTCCAAATGATCACGTCTATGATTGTTCTACAAGTAGGTTCTCTTGGTGCATTCTATAATTTGTTTTTTTTTTTTTTTTTTTTTTAAAGGTTGGTTCTTGTGGTCAATTCTATCATCAGTTCTACAAAAAAATGTAAATAAATATCCAGTCTGGTTCTATAAGTTGAAAAATCAGTTCTCCTGGTTGGTTCTGTTATAAGCTCTATGATCAGAATGTTCTTATATTGGTTCTCCTAGTTTGTTCTATGATAATTTAAATGATCAGTTATATGGTCGGTTCTCCTAGTCAATTCTATCATCAGTTGTACCAACAAAAAAAATCTCCAGTCTGGTTCTATGATTGATTTTTATAAAAAGTTAAACAATCAGTTCTCCTTGTTGGTTCTATGATTAGCTCTATGATTGGTTCTCTTGGTGCATTCTATAATCAGTTCTACATTCGGTTCAAAGATCGGTTCTCATCGTCTTTTTTTAAAGGTTGGTTCTCGTGGTCAATTCTATCATCAGTTCTACAAAAAATAAAAATAAACCTCCAGTCTGGTTCTGTGATTGATTCTATAAGTTGAAAAATCAGTTCTCCTGGTTGGTTCTGTTATTAGCTCTATGATCAGAATGTTCTTTTATTGGTTCTCTTAGTTTGTTCTATGATAATTTAAATGATCAGTTCTATGGTCGGTTCTCCTAGTCAATTCTATCATCAGTTGTACCAACAAAAATATCTTCAGGCTGGTTCTATGATTGATTTTATAAAAAGTTAAACAATCAGTTCTCCTTGTTGGTTCTATGATTAGCTCTATGATTGGTTCTTGTGGTCAATTCTATCATCAGTTCTACAAAAAATAAAAATAAACCTCCAGTCTGGTTCTATGATTGGTTCTATAAGTTGAAAAATCAGTTCTCTTGGTTGGTTCTGTTATAAGCTCTATGATCAGAATGTTCTTTTATTGGTTCTCTTAGTTTGTTCTATGATCATTTAAATGATCAGTTCTATGGTCGGTTCTCCTAGTCAATTCTATCATCAGTTCTATGAACAGTTTTCATGGTGATCAGTTTATGTGACTGATACAGAATCACTGATAGTAGCTGAACTCTCATCATACATGTCACTCTGTTTACATGTTTCCTAATGGGATGAAAATTCACGCACTATTGTTTTTGATGTTTTATGTTAATATCAATATTTATACTGTATTGTAATAATGATGTAAATGTGTATATTCTGCTGATGATGATGATGAAGAGTGTTAGCGCGCTGGCTAACCGTTAGCATGTTAAATGAAGTCAGTGAGTTTAAAGTCGTTTATTACTGTGTGTCAGCGGCTGTCATGATCAGTGTGTGTGCGTCTCTTACCTGACGCGCCGCACTCCGACTGACGCGCCGTTCGCCTCACAATAATCGCAGAAACACGAACATTATCAGAAGATGATCAGATGTCAACAAAACCAGCGACGCATCCGGGTCACCTGCACACAGCACAACGTCACTTCCTGTTGAGTCTCATCGTTAAATCATAATATCAGTAATATCCGTAAATATAAATAATATCGGTAATATACGTGTTTAGAGTTTATAAAGACTGTTATTGACTCCATAGACCGTAGACTATCAATGATTCAAAGACACTATTTCAATTGAATGTTTACAAATATCTTTGTACAAGTAGCATGGTAATACCATATGTTTTGGATACTATGATATACTGTGAAGTGTAAATACCATGGTGTATTTCAGTACAACAGTATATATCAAATTACCATAATATTACCATAAAAAACCATCACTGTACCATGGTGAGAGAATTGACGGTTATTCAATCATTTGTAAACTAATTTGTCTCTAAAAGTGAGCTAAATCTGACAAACCTCTCCTTAGGTAAGGTCCTCAAAGGTCAAAATAACAATAATAATTATAAATAATGTCATAGGAGTAGAATTAAGATTTGGGTTAGTGTTAGTCTGTAGTCATTAGGGTTGGTTTATATAAAACAACAGAAGTTTATGACATGACCTTGTTTACATCGCTACATAATAATAATAATAAAAACTTTTACACTATTTTAATTCACCTTTAATTTATTTCTGTTGAATGTTAAAACATGTTTCATGCGCAAACACAATGAGTTGTGCAGAGTTTAAAGGTGTGAAGAGGATAACAGTCTGAAGCCTCTATAAATAAATATTGCGTGTTCAATACAAGTTAAGCTCAATCGACAGCATTTTCAGCATAATGTTGATTACAATAAAAATTAATTTTCGATTTGGAAGTCAATGGGGTCAATCTATAAACATTAAAATACTCACTGTTTCAAAAGTATAGACACAAGTCATAAACAATATGTGTGTTAACATGATTTTACTGTGATAAAATCACTTATTAACCGCATCTGTGGAAAGTTATATCCAATATACAGGTGCATCTCAATAAATTAGAATGTTGTGGAAAAGTTCATTTATTTCAGTAATTCAACTCAAATTGTGAAACTCGTGTATTAAATAAATTCAATGCACACAGACTGAAGTAGTTTAAGTCTTTGGTTCTTTTAATTGTGATGATTTTGGCTCACATTTAACAAAAACCCACCAATTCACTATCTCATAAAATTAGAATACATCATAAGACCAATAAAAAAAACATTTTTAGTGAATTGTTGGCCTTCTGGAAAGTATGTTCATTTACTGTATATGTACTCAATACTTGGTAGGGGCTCCTTTTGCTTTAATTACTGCCTCAATTCAGCGTGGCATGGAGGTGATCAGTTTGTGGCACTGCTGAGGTGGTATGGAAGCCCAGGTTTCTTTGACAGTGGCCTTCAGCTCATCTGCATTTTTTGGTCTCTTGTTTCTCATTTTCCTCTTGACAATACCCCATAGATTCTCTATGGGGTTCAGGTCTGGTGAGTTTGCTGGCCAGTCAAGCACACCAACACCATGGTCATTTAACCAACTTTTGGTGCTTTTGGCAGTGTGGGCAGGTGCCAAATCCTGCTGGAAAATGAAATCAGCATTTTTAAAAAGCTGGTCAGCAGAAGGAAGCATGAAGTGCTCCAACATTTCTTGGTAAACGGGTGCAGTGACTTTGGTTTTCAAAAAACACAATGGACCAACACCAGCAGATGACATTGCACCCCAAATCATCACAGACTGTGGAAACTTAACACTGGACTTCAAGCAGCTTGGGCTATGAGCTTCTCCACCCTTCCTCCAGACTCTAGGACCTTGGTTTCCAAATGAAATACAAAACTTGCTCTCATCTGAAAAGAGGACTTTGGACCACTGGGCAACAGTCCAGTTCTTCTTCTCCTTAGCCCAGGTAAGACGCCTCTGACGTTGTCTGTGGTTCAGGAGTGGCTTAACAAGAGGAATACGACAACTGTAGCCAAATTCCTTGACACGTCTGTGTGTGGTGGCTCTTGATGCCTTGACCCCAGCCTCAGTCCATTCCTTGTGAAGTTCACCCAAATTCTTGAATCGATTTTGCCTGACAATCCTCATAAGGCTGCGGTTCTCTCGGTTGGTTGTGCATCTTTTTCTTCCACACTTTTTCCTTCCACTCAACTTTCTGTTAACATGCTTGGATACAGCACTCTGTGAACAGCCAGCTTCTTTGGCAATGAATGTTTGTGGCTTACCATCCTTGTGAAGGGTGTCAATGATTGTCTTCTGGACAACTGTCAGATCAGCAGTCTTCCCCATGATTGTGTAGCCTAGTGAACCAAACTGAGAGACCATTTTGAAGGCTCAGGAAACCTTTGCAGGTGTTTTGAGTTGATTAGCTGATTGGCATGTCACCATATTCTAATTTTTTGAGATAGTGAATTGGTGGGTTTTTGTTAAATGTGATCCAAAATCATCACAATTAAAAGAACCAAAGACTTAAACTACTTCAGTCTGTGTGCATTGAATTTATTTAATACACGAATTTCACAATTTGAGTTGAATTACTGAAATAAATGAACTTTTCCACGACATTCTAATTTATTGAGATGCACCTGTACTTCGGTTGGTCAGACGAATGCTGAGCAACCGCCTACAGGACGAGTGAAAGCACAGAATGTGCATGCACCTGGAATTATTTGCGTTAATTAGAGGGTCCACAAGGTGGCAACACTCACATTTGAGCCATAGCTGTCACGAAGAAGCGCTAAACATCAGGAGACGAAGGTTAAAGAAACAACAGTCGATGTGCACATCAAGAATGCGTGTGTGAGGAGACCAGGAGATACCTGCATTTGTATAACTCACGTCTGAAGGAATATAAAGACATCTTTATGGGTCTAAACTCCTGAGGATCAATAGTCCAGTCGTAGTGTGCATTCGCCAACCGACTGTGTATGTGCACACAGTCAAAGGAAGTATACTTTGACAGGCTTGCATTCGACTTTATGCAGACGTTAAGCATTCGCATCAAAACTGAAATATACTTTGGGCTTCAGTGGTGAAATGCACTTCAAACCCCCACCTGATCTGTTGAGCCCTTCTCAACTTTAAAAAAACAGCTGAAGACACATCTCTTCTATGAGTACTTAACCAGTCCACAAACATAAGGAACTTGCATTATTTATATATATATAAAATGTTTCTTCTGTGTCTTTCTTCTGCTCTAACTTCTGTACTACTACTATAAATAGAACTTAGAGGTGCGATACTGCGAATATTGTTGGCTTTCATGACGAGTTGCGTATGTTGCTCATTTTGTAAGTCGCTTTGGATAAAAAATAAAATAAAAAATCTACTAAATGTAAATTTAACAAATTTGTTGCCATGACAACATAATGCTCTTAATTCTAAAAGGATCATAACAACTTTACAGTTCAAATAATACACAAGCTTTAACAGAAGAATTCATGTAAGTGCTTTTATAATATTATAATCTTCACATTTCTGTTTAAACCCTCCAAACACTGGCCCCATTGAGCTGTTTAGGTTGTAGTCCACAAACCTGGAAGAGAATTCTCCATGTGATGTTTATAATGAGGTTTTTCTATAAGGTCTTTGGTGAACATTACTTGACGATATGTAGACATTTTGTTCTACAACATGAATTCCACACTTTCATGCTTTAAATGTGAATTTTGAAGCCGTTTTGACTTAAAAAAAAAAAAAAAAAAAAAAAAAAAAAAAAACAACACACACGGTGGCTTCAAAATTCACGTTTGAGGTATGAAAGTGTGTCATTCATGTTGTAGAACAAAACGTCCACATATCGTAATGTTCACCATAGACCTTATTTTACACATAAGATGAAAAACCCCATTATAAAAACCCAATAGGAAAATCCCGAGGGAACTCATGGAGAATTATCTTCCGGGTTCTCCTACAAATTGACGTCATGGCTGAACAGCTCCACTGACTTCCATTGTAAGTGTCTCACTGTAACTTCGAGTTTTGCTTTTTTGAAAGAAAAGGAGGTACGAGTCGAAATTAATTTTTATATTATGCCACAAATGCTGTCGATTGAGCTTAACTTGAATTGAACCCGGAATATTCCTTTAATATGTCATCAAATATTTCAGTCCAGTCTCTTTTTTTATTTTAATTTTTTATTATTATTATTAATAGCGATTTTCCAGTATGATCGTGTAAATATATAATGTGTATATTTATACATAAGGTGTATATATTCTGTGTTTTATTGTGAACATTATTGAGTTTTCAATGTTTCTGTTTGTATTTGTTGTTAGAGCGGAACTGATGTTTGTGCGCGCCGCTGTTTCCGGTCGGGCTGTTATTCCAGCAGCACGTGATTGTGAGAGTGAAACATGTCGAGTTCCTCCAGAAACAGGTGAGAAACACAATAAACACACACTTTCAGCACACAGTTTCATTCAGTTACACACACTCATCACCAGTCATTTATATCAGACTTATAATTAAAGAAAGCTGACAGAGCTCAGATTTGTGTGTGTGTGTGTGTGTGTGTGTGTGTGTGTGTGTGTGTGTGTGTGTGTGTGTGTGTGTGTGTGTGTCTGTCTGTCTGTGTCTGTCTGTGTCTGTCTGTCTGTCTGTCTGTCTGTCTGTGTGTGTGTGTGTGTGTGTGTGTGTGTGTGTGTGTGTCTGTCTGTCTGTCTGTCTGTCTGTCTGTGTGTGTGTGTGTCTGTCTGTCTGTGTGTCTGTGTCTGTGTGTGTCTGTGTGTGTGTGTCTCTGTCTGTGTCTCTGTCTGTGTGTCTGTGTTTGTGTGTGAGTGTGTGTGTGTTTCAAATCAATCAAAATCAAATCCCTTTATTGTCACTCATTGTCAGTGATCAGACCTACCACCATCGTGTCATCAGCAAACTTAATGATGGCATTGGAGCTGTATGTTGCCACACAGTCATGTGTGTACAGGGAATACAGGAGTGGGCTGAGAACACAGTCCTGTGGGGCTCCAGTGTTGAGGGTCAGTGATGAGGAGATGTTGCTGCCTATTCTAACCACCTGGCGTCTGCTTGACAGGAAGTCCAGGATCCAGCTGCACAGTGAGCTGTTTAAGCCCAGAGCCCGGAGTTTCTCATCTAGCTTGGAGGGCACTATGGTGTTGAATGCTGAGCTGTAGTCTACAAACAGCATTCTCACATAAGTGTTCTTTTTTCCAGGTGGGAGAGAGCAGTGTGTATTGTAGATGCAATGGCATCATCAGTGGAGCGGTTGTTGCGGTAAGCAAACTGCAGCGGGTCAAGATTGAGTGGTAATACAGAGCAGATGTAATCTCTGATTAGTCTCTCAAAACATTTGCTGATGATAGGGGTCAGAGCAACAGGACGCCAGTCATTTAAACAAGTTATTTTCGATTGTTTTGCAACAGGCACAATGGTGGATGTTTTAAAGCATGTGGGGACTACAGACAAAGAGAGGGAAAGGTTGAAAATGTCCGTAAAAACACCAGCCAGTTGGTTCACACACGCTCTGATGACGCGGCCCGGAATGCCGTCTGGACCTGCGGCTTTGCGGATATTCACCCGTCGGAAGGATCGGGTTACATCCGCTACAGAGACGGAGAGTGAACTAACCTCTGTAGCTTCAGCCGCGAGAGCTCTCTCCGCGAGGGCAGTGTTATTTCCCTCGAAATGAGCATAAAAAGTATTTAGCTCATCCGGTAGAGAGGCAGCGGTGTTCACGGCGGAGTTTTTATTCCCTTTAAAGTCCGTGATGATGTTAATTCCCTGCCACATGCTTCTAGAGTTGGTGGTGTTAAACTGTCCTTCAATCTTGCTCCTGTACTGACGTTTGGCTGCTCTGATAGTTTTGCAGAAAGTGTAACTGGCTTGTTTATGCTCCTCCGCATTCCCGGAATTAAAAGCGGAGGTCCGCGCATCAAGTGCCGCACGAACATCGCTATTAATCCACGGTTTCTGGTTAGGGTAGATCCGTATTGTGTTGGTCGGCACTACGTCATATATGCACTTCCTGATGAAACACATTATGCTATCAGCATACACCTCGATGTCGTCAACAGAGGCGGACCGGAACATCTCCCAGTCCATGTGATCATAACAGTCCTGTAGTGTAGAAGACTACAAACAAGATCATGTTGAGCATGATTAATGTTCCTGTAGCTCAACTGCTCGAGCGTGGCACTAGAAATGCCAAAATCATGTGTTTGATTCTCAGAGAAACACTCTCTGTTCACTCATTGACTATCTAGCTGTCTAGTCTGTGGTTTCAGTATGAATGTTGTTTATCTCATGCTGTCATGTGATTGGATGGTGTGATCATGTGATGTGTTCTGCAGATGATTGTATTGATCTTTCATTCTGTGCTTCAGCTCATGTTCCTTTATGTGGAATCAAACACTGTTTCTGGGAAGTGTGTGTTGTGTGCTCGACTGCACATCTCTTTGAAATATTAATATGCAGTGCAGATCTAGATACCCCCGGCTTAATATTTTGTTTTTGAAAAACATTTTTTACTAGTGAAAGATAAACATAAATGATGATGAAAGCCAAAATATTAAAGTAATAGTTCACCAAAAATGAAAATTTTCTCCTCATTTACTCACCCTCACGTCATCCCAGATGTGTATGACTTTCTTTCTTCTGCAGAACACAAATGAAGATTTTTAGAAGAATATTTCAGCTCTGTAGGTCCATACAATGCAAGTGAATGGTGACCAGAAAGGAGATAATGGAGCATAAAAGTAATCCATATGACTCCAGTGGTTTAATCCATGTCTTTAGAAGTGATATGATAGGTGTGGGTGAGAAACAGATCAATATTTAAGTCCTTTTTTTTTTTACTGTAAATCTGCACTTTCACTTTCAGATGTAAAAGTGGAGATTTATAGTAAAAAAATGACTTGAATATTTATCTGGAGCACTCCAACTTTGGAAAAAGAACACAACCTTTTTTTCCCCCATTTTTGGACTCACACCATTGGCATATAATGCAACAAGAGGTGCTGAAGTCAACTGATTTTAAACAGATCAACCAATCTCTGTGTAAAACTAAAATAATGACGCTGACACCTTTCTAAGGTTATTTTTCTGAGCAGTAGTTTTGCTCAAATCATAGATGAAAATTGTCATTTTGACCCCCGTCTTCAAAATAATGCATTACTCTGTAAATATTGATCCATGACATTTAATATTTTGGCATCATTTACATGATCTTCAAGATAAAGTATTAACAAAATCTAAAATATCAGCTGGGGAAGTTTTTAAATGTCTTTGATTTGACATGGAATAACTCCACACACAAATACACAACACTGTCAGTGGTTGTAATTCCTTCATCAGTGTTTCAGTCCAGAAATCTGCTGTAAATGAACATACTGACGTAATGTACCTGCGTGATAATCACCAGATATCTGTCTGATTGAATCAGTGTTCCTCATATATGATCAGAACACACACACACGTCACTCATGTCATTTTCCACTTTTTCAGGATTTAGGAATTCAAGGTGTCTCTGAGTGAAGAGAAGATCGATCTGAAGGCTTTACGTGAACTTTGTTTCAGTGGTGCATTCAACATGTTTGTGTTAGTGAGTTCATATCATCTCTAGCTGATGTTGTTCTAGAAGTGTTTATTCTCTCTCTCTTTCTCAGATTCCATGTGAAGGAGGCATCCGTGCTTTGTGCTGGAAGGTCAGTCTCTACTTTTCTCTGCATTTGCTCGTTTGTGTCTCAGTGAGTTTCATGATTACAGCTGGTGAAGTTCCATCATGTTTTGATAAAAAAGAAAAAATTCTGGTGAAAGAAATACATAAATGATGACGAGAGCCAAAATATTAAATGCAATGGTTGAATATTTACTGAGTAATCCATTATATTGTAGAGGGGGGTCAAAATGACAATTTTCGCCAGTGATTTTGGAGCAAAACTACAGGTTAAAAAAAACAATCTTAGAAATGTGTCAGCATCATAATTGTATTTTTACACAGAGATTGGTAGATCTGTTACTAAAATCAGTTGACTTCAGCACCTCTTGTTGCATTATATGCCAATGGTGTGAGTCCAAATATGGGAAAAAACACTTTTTTTGTGTTGATTTCCAAAGTTGGAGTGCCAATAACTCCAGAAATACTAAAGATACACTATATTGCCAAAAGTATTCGCTCACCCATCCAAATAATTTAATTCAGGTGTTCTAGTCACTTCCATGGTCACAGGTGTATAAAATGAAGCACCTAGGCATGCAGACTGCTTCTACAAACATTTGTGAAAGAATGGGCCGCTCTCAGGAGCTCAGTGAATTCCAGCGTGGTACTGTAATAGGATGCCACCTGTGCAACAAGTCCAGTCGTGAAATTTCCTCGCTACTAAATATTCCACAGTCAACTGTCAGTGGTATTATAACAAAGTGGAAGCGATTGGGAATGACAGCAACTCAGCCACGAAGTGGTAGGCCACGTAAAATGACAGAGCGGGGTCAGCAGATGCTGAGGCGCATAGTGCGCAGAGGTCGCCAACTTTCTGCAGAGTCAATCGCTACAGACCTCCAAAGTTCATGTGGCCTTCAGATTAGCTCAAGAACAGTGCGTAGAGAGCTTCATGGAATGGGTTTCCATGGCCGAGCAGCTGCATCCAAGCCATACATCACCAAGTGCAATGCAAAGCGTCGGATGCAGTGGTGTAAAGCACGCCGCCACTGGACTCTAGAGCAGTGGAGACGCGTTCTCTGGAGTGACGAATCACGCTTCTCCATCTGGCAATCTGATGGACGAGTCTGGGTTTGGCGGTTGCCAGGAGAACTGTACTTGTCTGACTGCATTGTGCCAACTGTGAAGTTTGGTGGAGGGGGATTATGGTGTGGGGTTGTTTTTCAGGAGCTGGGCTTGGCCCCTTAGTTCCAGTGAAAGGAACTCTGAGTGCTTCAGCATACCAAGAGATTTTGGACAATTCCTTGCTCCCAACTTTGTGGGAACAGTTTGGGGATGGCCCCTTCCTGTTCCAACATGACTGCGCACCAGTGCACAAAGCAAGGTCCATAAAGACATGGATGAGCGAGTTTGGTGTGGAAGAACTTGACTGGCCTGCACAGAGTCCTGACCTCAACCCGACAGAGCACCTTTGGGATGAATTAGAGCGAAGACTGCGTGCCAGGCCTTCTCGTCCAACATCAGTGTCTGACCTCACAAATGCGCTTCTGGAAGAATGGTCAAAAATTCCCATAAACACACTCCTAAACCTTGTGGAAAGCCTTCCCAGAAGAGTTGAAGCTGTTATAGCTGCAAAGGGTGGGCCGACGTCATATTAAACCCTATGGATTAAGAATGGGATGTCACTTAAGTTCATATGCGTCTAAAGGCAGATGAGCGAATACTTTTGGCAATATAGTGTATCTTAATATCCTTTTAGATTCTGGTTCAGAACAAACTTTCCTTTTTGTATCGTAATTGTTAAGACCCTGTATGGTTCAGTACCAGAGATATGGAGCTCTCAGTGTGGCTCCATCTGTAAATTGTTGAATTTTACTCATTTTCAATGGTCAAAAACCAAATGTGGGCCACTTTGTATAAAGCTGTTACTTATTGTATATAAAGAGGAATGTCTGAAGAACTAATAATGCTGAAACTAGATCTACCTATCTCTGTGTAAAAATAATGATGCTGACACCTTTCTAAGACTGTTTTTTTGATCTGTAGTTTTGCTCCAAAATCATTGATGAAGATTATCATTTGACCGCCCTCTACAAAATAATGAATTACTTTGTAAATATTAATTCATGCCATTTAATATTCTGGCTTACATCTTAATTTATGTTTTTCTTTCACCAGAAAAAAATGTATCAAAATCTAAATTTTGAGCTGGGGACCTCTGGTTGACTGTTGTTTCATTTGTGCCGTGTTTATTCTCATACATTTCAGATTCTGTTAAACTATCTGCCACTGGATCAGACGTTATGGGACTCCTGAAAAAGCAGAAGTGACACTATTACATACTCAAATCAACATAGAAAGACAGACAGGTGTTGTGTGTAACGCAAAGCAGGTTGATTATGCTAATGTAATTGGTCAGGGATCTGTACGCCCAGTTTCTCCGAGAGATGATCATTCAACCTGGAATCGCCAAAGTCAGTCTGAGCGTGTCTCAAGAGGACGTGATGCTGGAAGACCATGTGAGTCACTCAACACCTGAACACATGCTGTACACACCTGCAAAAACATCTGTTGAGTCTCTGTGGACATATATTTACCCTTTGAATGAAAAAACGGTAAAGTCACTCATTCTTAATCACAGCTACTGAATTCAAGCTGTTTATTAATAGAGTGTGTGTGTTAAACACTTTACTGATGAAATACTGTTTATAATCGCAGCATTGATTCTGTTGTGATGTGATCTTTTTTATCTTGAGGAAGTTGATAAACTTTAATAAATCTTTTTGTATTCAGTCTCTGAATCCAAACCCAGACAGCCGCTGTAACACGTACTTTAAAGACAATGAAGTTCTGCTGCAGATTGACAAAGACGTCAGATGCTTCACATCCACAAATCACATCACTGTTTGTTCATTTGATTCATTCACATGCACTTTTATTTCTGTATGTTCTCCTTAATCGCTAGTTTTGTTCAGTATGAATTGAGTTGATTGAGATTAATTTGAACCCTTCAAGCTCAGATGGGCCCATGAGAAAAGAAAATACTCATCAAAATATTAATAACTACAGTCTTGACTGACACAAAATAGGTATCGTTTGAAAGTTTAGAAGCTCTACTTTCCAATGCATGTAGACATTATGACCAAAACTGAACAAGTGCTTTGAAATTTACAGATAAACCAGAAGTGTTTCATTTTGATAATTTATATAAAAAAATTGCACTGTACATATTATTATAATCAGTAAAACTTTTACATTTATGCATTTGGCAGACGCTTTTATCCAAAGCGACTTACAGTGCACTTATTACAGGGACAATCCCCCTGGAGCAACCTGGAGTTAAGTGCCTTGTTCAAGGACACAATGGTGGTGGCTGTGGGGATTGAACCAGCAACCCTCTGATTACCAGTTATGTGCTTTAGCCCACTATGCCACCACCACTCCAATATCAAACTCATCAAATAGCCATGTGTCATATGTTGTTGGAAAGCTCTCAAAGAGTAAAATACAACCAGCCTAAAAATACAGTGAGTAATAGCTAATTATATGTCTCTGACAATTATGTTGGTGTTGCTTAAATGCCACATTTTCACTTATAACTTCACTATAAATGGAACATAAAATATCACATATCATTATTTAGAGGAGGTGATTATCTTTCAAACGAGTCCACACATAAGATAATCAGATGCACAGATCATTAGATAATCCACATGAAGCACAATGTTACATATGACCACCAGGAGATGGCGCCAAATACATGACACAGACTCAATGATGACTCAAATGACACAGAATGAAACTCATTCTGTGAAATCTCATTACTAAAATCATGTCTGCATGCTATGCAAACCTTTAGTCGTTGTTGTGTTTGCATGTGTAATTAGTTCTTATGTACAATTATTATGTTTTATTTGTTTGGAGATGTTTTTGGACACTATGATCAATTATATTTGCAATGTTATAACTTTTGATTGCTTTGTCGTATCAACACAAAATTATTCTCAGATACAGTTGACATGATTGGGAACAAAACAAAAGCAGATTTTCATAGCCACCTTATTTACACCCAGAGATATATAATATTTTTTTTGTTGAGTTATAAGTCTTTAATTTTGGGTATGACACTGAAACAGGAAATCTTTAAAAACACCTTCAGAGCTTGAAGGGTTAATGTTGTAAGTTTGTGTGAATTTCAGATGGTTGTATCCTGGCATGGCGTTCTTCCAGCGACCAACAGACATAAACAATATGTGTGTTAACATGATTTTACTGTGATAGAATCACTTACTAACCACATCTGTGGAAAGTTATGGACAAACTTGTTTGCCACAATGATTTAATGTCAGCAAACCCTAAAATGCATATGATAAATGCAAACCATAAAAACAATGATTTAATCAACTTTACAGCACAAATAATACATGAGTTTTAACAGAAGAATTAATGAAAGTGTTTTTATAAAATTAAAAGCTTCACATTTCTGCCTTAAACTTTTTTGCACGTGAGTTTCTCCTGTACTGACAGACCCCCCAGCTTGAGTTATTTAATGCACGCTGTAATTAAAAAAAAAATCTTACCTTACACTCCATAGCAGATGCATCGAAGGTCAGATTATATATTATCAATTATATAATGTGGCTTTTAGATGTTTATTATCATAGATAAGATGCGATCGTGAATACGCTTGCCAGCTATGCACGCTGCCATGTTGTTTACATGCAATGCAGCATGGGATTCTGAGTTCGCCATAGAAGCATGGAAGGTTCTAAAAGCCTTGTCCTTCCACTGTCCCAGCACCGGAAATGTTTAGAATGAGTGATGGACAGAATGGGAGAAGGCTTGAGTGGATTTACTAGTTTGTATATTCTTTGTTTGACGTCAGAATACATGGCCACGGTAACGGCTTTAAACTTTTATTTAGTGATTATTTGAATGTTTGTAACATAAAAATAAAGATATTGTGATGTTGAAAAGAATATTTGAGTAGCTGGTTCATTGTGACAACCACTTCAGTCCCTCTTTTACTGGTAAACAGCAGCACGAATGCAGATCACACCAGTTTGATCATAAAGGGTTAAACCCTCCAAAAAATTGTTAGACTACACAATACAGAAATATTAAGTGTTCAGGAGCACATACTGTATGTGGATGTGTGTTTGCACACACATAACACACTCACGCATACACACACAAATACATACACACACTCACTACACACACGCAAACACGCTCACTACACACACACACTCACTACGCACACACACACAACACACACAATGTGTGCTGAGCGCCCTTTTGTGCATGGTCTTTCCATGTACACTCTTTGAGGAATATTTCAATATCTACTCGTCATAATATGGTGTGTTTGGGCTCGTTTGAATCGGGATAGTCTGCTGTAAGTTACGATATGTTATTGTCTATGTTATATGTATGTTTCGAGAAGTAATGAGGAAAAACGTGACAAAAACACACTCCTGTTTATTACATTTATGTGTGTCTGTGGGAATTTCATACACTAAAACTCACAGCAGTTTGACCTCTGAGTGAAACAAATGACTATCTCATCTTTTGTATGGTTTTACCAACTCTGAATATTATTGTTGTGATAGCAAATTTGCAAATAATGAGAACAAAACAGTTCTAATTTGTCAGCCAAAAAATAATTAAGAATTGGTTGGATCAGCTATATGCATTGTAAAGTCCAGATTCTAAGCTTTAAAATGAAACTTCAAAATATTTTGTTCAGAAAAAGCAAGTGGTTATTAATTTATGTAATTATATATATATATTATTTTTATTTATTTTTTTGCAGGGAGTGCCCCTCACTAACCCGGTATGAGCTCAGTTCAATTAATCCTTTTATCAATAAAAATATATATATTTTTTAAATGTGTTCAAAAAAGTCATAATTACTAAAAAAGAAGTTGATAAAAAGATCTAATCCAATATCTTGTGATAATATATGCAATATGAGAAATTTACACAACACACGGGTAAAAGAAATTCATTTTTGTGGAAATCAACATGCCACAAATTCTGTCGATTGATCTTAACTTGTATTGAACACCGAATATTCCTATAACATAAATGAGTGAGTATGAGTGTATATTTATATTTTTGTGCTGTTCAGGTGAGTTCTCCTGGGAAGCCGTTGAATCTTTACCCATCTAACGAGTACAAGGTTTTACCGAATGGCTGTGAAGCGCACTGGGAAGTGGTTGAGCGGATTCTCTTCATGTACGCTAAACTGAACCCGGGCATCACGTATGTACAGGGCATGAATGAGATTGTAGGACCGATATACTACACCTTCGCCACAGACCCCAACAGCCAGTGGAAATGTACCTGACGGCATCACAGTCTTCATTATCATCTCTGGTCTCATTGTGAAGACATCAGTGCACTTCAATGTGCCGCTGTATATTCAACATGCTTCACTTTTGGTGATTTATTTGTTTTGGTTGGTGTTACTTTACATAACACACAGAAAAATGTATTATAATCTTAATAGCACACAATAAATTAACATAATTAATTATACATAAACCATTGGTTTTTCTAACCGGTATGCTGATGGTTTTCATTTGGTCAATAATTTGTCGATAAATAGCCAAAAAATACATTGACAGAAGTGCACTTACTATGGAAGTCGGGTGACGGATTCATTTTACTGTGGTGATCAACAGCGGCTTTATTCATTGTTTTTATGTTGTAGAACACGCGGAGGCCGATACGTTCTTCTGTTTCACTAATCTGATGTCAGAGAACAGAGATCATTTCATCAAAAGCCTCGACGACTCGCAGTGCGGCTTCACGTTTAAAATGGAGAGTGTGTTCTCAAAACTCAAGGAGAAAGACACTGAACTCTACATGAAACTGGTGAACAGATTCATTCTGTAATTTCTGTAGTTTCTCTGCTTGTATCACTGTAATTAATGTCTGTCTCTCTCCTGTCTGTCTCTCAGCAAGAGCAGAATATTAAGCCGCAGTATTTCACCTTTCGCTGGTTGACACTTGCTCTCTCAAGAGTTTCTGCTGCAAGACGTCATCAGGATCTGGGATTCGCTGTTTTCCGAACAGGATCGATTTGAGTTCCTCACTCCTGTGTGCTGTGCCATGCTTACGTAAGATCCGCTCTGAACTCGTTGATCATCTCTAGAGTCCACAGACACTTTAAGAAATGTGCACGAGTAGTCGACTTATCGTTTAGAGAGACTTCTCGAATATTGCAATTTGATATTCCTTTATGTGTTTTTTGTGGACAACAATGAAATTGGGTTACAACTCAATGCATTGTGTGACACTGTGGATACAGGACTTTATCAAAATTTTATTATTTAACCCTCCTATGGTATTCAGAAAACCTCCCTTCGGTATTTGTGGTCATTTTTGATATGAAGGGTCAGGTGTGTATGATGATAATAATACCATCTCTCCTTCCCTGAAGAAAGAACAATAAAATTCTGCATTTCTTTTGGGATTTTGTGCTATTTTTATCTTATTTACATTTCTAAATGTTACCATTAATTTGCATATACAAATAAACACATTTTTGAAAAACAAAATGTCAAAATTCAGAACCTACACTTCTATAAGTTGAAACATGAAGAAAATATGAGAATGTGACATGAATTGGAGGCAGATTGCTGCCATCTGGTGAATAAAATATAAATAACATGAGTTGAACATCATGTCATGCCAGTAACAGTCAGTAGATGACTGTAGACACATACTGTGTAGTCTGATCGCTTGTTGTAACCTAATTTTATATTTCATCACAAGATATGCATTTGGATATATATTTAGACATTATCAAACTATTATTTGTCAAAGTTTACCATTTTAAAATTGATTTGAAGTGTCAGTTTTTGCAGTTAATGTCATTATGCTGCAATCAAACCTGACCATGGTGTTACAAAGACACAGAATAAACATTTTTCTACCAGTAATTTATTTCAAACATAAACATTTAATAACTGAAAGTAAATGCATAATAATGTCAAGAAAATGAACATCAAGAAACAGAAATGAACTGCACAATTCTGAAAATTGAATTAGAGAATAAAACAGAAGAATCAGAGTAACATTTTGACATTTCAAACTTTCTATAGTAAAAATTTATTTTGCAAACGTGTGTGTGTGTGTGTGTGTGAGAGAGAGAGAGTGAATGTTTGTGTGTGTGTGTCAGATTGCTGTCATCAGCTGGAAAACAACAGATGGCTTGTAATGCCAACAATGACCAAAAGATGGGGTAAGAGCTCCACTTATTGATGCCCTGGTTTGTGTGTGTGTGTGTGTGTGTGTATGTGTATGTGTGTGTTCTGCGTTGTGACTGATTTATCTGTTTTATTTGACAAATATAAAAAAAGCTCTGTGTTATAGTCTCACCAGTTAATTTGTGTGTGTGTGTGTGTGTGTGTGTGTGTGTGTGTGTTCTGCGTTGTGACTGATTTATCTGTTTTATTTGACAAATATAAAAAAAGCTCTGTGTTATAGTCTCACCAGTTAATTTGTGTGTGTGTGTGTGTATGTGTGTGTATATATGTTTTGCACTGAGGATGTTTTAGAGTCTCACCCTGTAATTTCTGTCAGTTTTTTCTGTATTGTGGCTGATTTAATGATCGTATTTGAAAGATAAAAAAAACAAAATTCCCATTCATTTTCAATGGTCGGTCGATTTTGACCGCAAATACCAAAGGTGTCGCTTTCTTAACCCTAACCGCTTTCTTTTTTTTTTTCACTTATACTTTTTTTTTTGTATGTTCAGAAGGCAAATGGAGGAAAAGTCACCAAGTCTTGTACTGCTCAGATAAAGGAAACCATTTTTATTAAATGAAGAACATTTATTTTAAAAAATGACAATATGATAGAAGGGTTAAAGTGATCGCATCTTTCAGAAGACTTGAAATGTTCGTTTCTATGTAAGTACAAATATTTTTGTTAATTTTGGTAATCTAGATGTTATTGCTCATGCATTGTGCTCATGTTAAAACTACTACAATGTTAAAGTTAGCTTATTTTGAAAGCGCTTTAAAGATGACATTTGTGAACAACCCCAATAGGCTACAAATGTCATGCATATCTCATACTCTTTATTTGTGTTAGAGTGTACAAAATGATTAAAAATGCCATAAAACAAAGCAAAATCTAAATCTATATACTATGTGCTAGTGCTATATATAACATTCCACTATTACATGACTCTCTGGAATACTTGATTCTGATTGGACTGCCTGATATTTCTGAATAATGACTGGTGATAAAGTGATATCAGATCAGTCATTAGGGTATTGAGAGTTTTTCCTTTTGTATCCCTTGTATGCAATCTCAACAAATAAAGTAATAAAATAATTTCAACTTGTATGTACATTTCTATATTTATTTAGCAAGTAATCTTGTTATAAGCTGAATAATGAGCAGTCAGATGGTTATTTTCACAATGTAAACACAACAGGACTCAGAGGTGGAATTCAGCTGTTTCTTGAGACCGTCTCTGTCTTCTAACATAATAACATTATCAACTCAGATTATTATTTCTTGTCCATTTTTATATTTATTTATTTTGGGAGGTAGCAGTGTAATAAGAGGGATAATGTACAGTTAGTTGGTCATCACTAAATAAATCCCTTCAGGGTGATTCAAGACCTCCTGTTGTGATTTATCTAACTGTAGATTTTTCATTACAGAACATTATCTTTAAATGGTCTGGGTGTCAAAAAAGCTTCAGTGTGAATGAAAAGTGGGCTGAGACCGTCTCTTGTCCAATTACATTATGAATGTAAAGAGAACAGTTCATTTTCCCACATTCACCATGTTGAACATGAGAACTGCAGTTGCAGTGTGATTTTTATATGAAAACAACAGCAATATGAGATGTTACATGTTTATCATGTCATAGTTCAATCACAGATTTTATTTATTTATTTTTGCCAAACCTGCAGCACAACCTCATTTGTGCTGATTTTGTTTGTCACGTCTTTCTGTGTTTACAGACTGATTCGAGATCAGTTACTGGCTGGAGACTTTACAGCAAACATGAGATAACTACAGGTAACGCGCACACACACAACAAACATGAAATTACTACAGGTAACGCACACACACAACAAACATGAGATAACTACAGGTAACGCACACACAACAGACGTGAGATTACTACAGGTAACGCACACACACACAACAAACATGAGATTACTACAGGTAACGCACACACACAACAAACATGAGATTACTACAGGTAACACGCACACACACACACACAACAAACATGAGATAACTACAGGTAACGCACACACAACAGACGTGAGATTACTACAGGTAACGCACACACACACAACAAACATGAGATAACTACAGGTAACGCACACACACACAACAAACATGAGATTACTACAGGTAACGCACACACACACACAGCAAACATGAGATAACTACAGGTAACGCACACACACACAACAAACATGAAATTACTACAGGTAACGCACACACACACAACAAACATGAGATTACTACAGGTAACGCACACACACAACAAACATGAGATTACTACAGGTAACACGCACACACACACACACACAACAAACATGAGATAACTACAGGTAACGCACACACAACAGACGTGAGATTACTACAGGTAACGCACACACACAACAAACATGAGATTACTACAGGTAACGCACACACACACAACAAACATGAGATTACTACAGGTAACGCACGCACACACACACACACAACAAACATGAGATAACTACAGGTAACGCACACACAACAGACGTGAGATTACTACAGGTAACACACACACACAAAGCGATAACTACAGGTAACACACAAACTTGAGAATACTACAGGTAACACAACAAACGTGAGATTACTACAGGTAACACACACACACAACAAACATGAGATAAATACAGGTAACACACACACACAACAAACATGAGATTACTACAGGTAACACACACACACACAACAAACATGAGATAACTACAGGTAACACACACACACAACAAACATGAGATAACTACAGGTAACACACAACAAATGTGAGATAACTACAGGTAACACACACACAACAAATGTGAGATAACTACAGGTAACTAACACACACAAACAACAAATGTGAGATAACTACAGGTAACACACAACAAATGTGAGATAACTACAGGTAACACACAACAAACGTGAGATTACTACAGGTAACACACACACAACAAATGTGAGATAACTACAGGTAACTAACACACACAAACAACAAATGTGAGATAACTACAGGTAACACACACATAAACAACAAACCTGAGATTACTACAGGGAATCTGGGAATCTGTCTGGGAATCCCAAAATGTTTAACCATATTTTCAAAGGATCTCAACACTCCATTCTCATATAGGCCACCGAGTGTAGCAACCCCCCTCACAATCCACTCTGACCAGCAGAAAGGGGACATATTAATACATCATTTTGGGTTCTGCCATATACTCGAGGCAACATTTAAATAAATGTCCGATTTAAACACTCTGGACACTTTTGTCCATACCGAGTGCACATGCGAAATAACGGGGTGTGACTTAACTTCTGCGATTAGTTTAATCGAAAGGCTCTGCAATGGTGAGATAGGGGCAAGAACTTCCTGTTCAATACAAAACCAGGGAGGGGCTCTCTCAGGTGGAAGTGACCAATGAGCCAAATGTCTGAGACTGAACACATAGTAATAAAACAAAATCTTGGGTAGGCCTAGCCCACCTTTGTCAATTGGCCTATGTAACTTATTGAAATGCAATCTGGGATGTTTACCATTCCAAATGAAGGACTTCACTATGCTATCAAATTGCTTGAAATAAGAGAGGGGGACATCTACAGGGAGAGATTGTAGCAGGTAGTTGAATTTTGGAATACAATTCATTTTAATAACATTAACCTTCCCAGGGGTCTGGGTATCTCAGCGGGTATTGACGCTGACTATCACCCCTGGAGTCGTGAGTTTGAATCCAGGGTGTGCTGAGTGACTCCAGCCAGGTCTCCTAAGCAACCAAATTGACCCAGTTGCTAGGGAGGGTAGAGTCACATGGGGTAACCTCCTCGTGGTCACTATAATGTGGTTCTCGCTCTCGGTGGGGCGTGTGGTGAGTTGTGCGTGGATGCCACAGAGAATAGCGTGAAGCCTCCACACGCACTATGTCTCCGTGGTAACGCGCTCAACAAGTGACGGTCTCAGATGCAAAGGCAACTGAGATTCGTCCTCCGTAATGAAGCCCACCTGCCCACATCGCTCGAAAACCTTTTAATTAAAGAGTCAAAATGAACTCTAACTAAATCACACAAATTTGCTGGGAATAAAATCTCCAAATACTTAATGCCCTGTTTGGGCCACTGAAAGGCGCCCGGCTGGAAAGCCGTTACTGGACAGTACACTGTCAGAGCCAAAGCTTCAGATTTAGACCAATTAACTCTGTATCCTGAGAACTTGGAAAATGAATTAATAATTCTGTGGAGGCAAGGCATAGATCTAGTGAGGTCAGAGATGAATAATAAAATATAATCTGTGTAAAGGAGAACATATGCACCACACCTCCCTTCATCACCCCTGGAAAATCATCTTCCTTTCTTATCGCGGCTGCTAATGGTTCCAGGGCAAGACAGAACAATAATGGGAAAAGAGGTCAATCCAACCCTGGAGGGCAACCCTCCCTGATTCTTAAAAAGGACAAAGATCCAAGCCAATTTCCCTGATCCAGCTAGATGTTAAAATATTGGCAAAAATTCTGGCTAATCGATTAAGTTATGACATCTCTTATACATATAGATCAGGTGGGGTTTATTTGGGGCCGTAGCTCTTCTGATAACATCAGGCGTCTAATCAATATTATGTGGTCAGTGGCAAATGATCAGACTCCAGTCGCTGCCATCTCACTTGATGCCGAAAAGGCCTTTGATATGGTAGAATGGGATTATCTTTTTAAGATTTTGGATTTGGGAGTACATATATTGGTTGGATTAAATTACTTTATAAACACCCTGTAGCAGCGGTACAAACAAATGGATTAATTTCAGATTATTTTACTCTGGATAGGGGCACCCTCACACACTCACACACACACGCAGACATACTTGATGCTGATGGGACTCCAGAACTCAGTGTTTTATGATTAGATGTAATTAAGCTGTATTTATATCAGTGATTGTTTCTTTTATTATTTTATCTTTTACAAATGAACATAAATGTTAACTGCAGTTTTAAGGATTGTTGATGGGTTGAGCGTTCAGAGACTGATTGTCCTGAAACTGTTCTTCACTCTACACCACAGGAATCTGTCCACAGATAAATAAAGGGATGATTTCATTAATCATCCTCCAGCAATCTTCAAGACTGTGTGCAGATGTTGATCATTATTGATCTCTGATGTCATCAGTCGTTTACTGATCACTTTTATCACACTGATGTTTGTTTTCATTCATGTTGAAGAATTCGAGATCAACACAAACTTTATGACGTCATACAAACATTAGTGGTTTGTTGTTGTTTGTTTTGTGTTTTTGCGATTCAGCTTTTTTAATGTCAGCATGTTTTGTACATTTAAAGGTTCAATGGATGTAGATCAATGAAGGATGGATGAGTTGTGTTTCTGTGCAGTATGTACATTTATAGAAATCTCTTTTGTTTCTTGTGCATGTATTAATATATATATATATATATATATATATATATATATATATATATATATATATAGTTCTTGCTGTTATATATCAATGTTTTTATAATGCTTGCAGATGCACAATAAACATTTGAATCTTAAACTTGAAGCGTGACTCTCGCGGTGAAACGAGCGGAGTATGGAGTACGATCACCCCTTTAAAGTGTACTTAGTGAAACTGTAGTATGCATACTGTGCACAATATACCCATTTTTCATCTGCGTGCTGTGGAATACCTGGATGATCTTCTGCATGAATACTATATCTAGTTCCAATGGGATATTTAACAAAAACATATCTTAATGACCCTAGAGCAGGCTTCATTTCTTCAGCGCAAAATATACTTTATTATGTGTCTCTATTTGGAGTGATATATGACATGTTGTCCTGCAGTCTCGCATCTTTCTGTTTCCATGGAAACTCCTCCTGCAGAAGTGATGCAGAAATCAGCTGTCACGTGATGATGATTCATATGAATGCAGATAAAACACCTACATGTGATATTTGTATACGAGCAGTGTTGTTGTTCAGTATGTTAATGATAGTGTCGAGCACGCGCCTTCCGCTCCCGTGCGCGCTCTCGCCGCAGACCCACATCAGAAAACTGGTCGAATACCAATCGAAAGTGATCATCCCTATGCCCTACTCGCTACGAAGGACAGAGCTCTTGATGAGGGCACTCTGAAGGGAGCATGGCATCACAGTTTGAATGTCCGTCACTAAAATCTTGTGAAAAAATTATCTTTCTTTTGTTTGGAACATCCCTTCGAGTGAAGTGCCCTATCAAGGGCGCATAAAGGCTGTTTGGCACACGCCCGATCATATGTGTGTCAAGGGCACGAGCGAATAACATCATGAGATTCATAGCGGATTTGATTCATCTCATGTTGATTCAGCTGGAGTGAACGGATCCGCGCCGGTTCTGTTGCGGGTTCTGCGGGATTCGGGCCCGATTCTGGTTCTGCGGGTTTTTCCTGATTTAAACGGACTCACGAATCGCGATTCGGATTCGGATCTGATGCGCGTGAATGAAATGCCATGAATATAAACATCTATAATAATAATCTGAAATCATTTATGTGCTGATCTTCAGATTGTATTCACGCGCTTATTGATGGATTTATGTCTCGTGGATCTGATTTGTTCATATAAATGATCAGTTATTATTGTTTATTTACATGATCACACCGTGTATTGTTATTGTGTTGCTGGATTCTTTCACATATTGATCAGAATCAAAGAACACGATCATCTTCAGAAGGATTCTTCTCGTTCTGATTCGGTTCTGGAATGAATGTGCTCCTGCAAACACACATGATGATGATGATGATGAAGAGCTGATGAAGATGATGACGATGCTGGAGTCACAGGTAACTCTCACACACATGTGTCTTTGTGTTCATTTCTCATGAAAAATACAAACAAATCCTGAATGAGTGAATCAAACACAGAGTGATTCAGAAACATCTGGACCGAGTCCTGTAGTGTTATTAGACTGTAATGTCATGTTTTATGATCATATTCACATATTATGGGGTCATATCCAGACTGTACAGGATGTGTGTGTTATTTTACACAGTAATGTTTCAGACTGTGGGTTTAAAGTACAAATAAAATTAGAATGATTCTGATATCATGAATCAAGTCGGTTCACATGCAGCTACAAACACTGATCATAAACATCAACCTTTGATCGTCATCACTGAAATAAAACACTTCCGTTATGAAACATTAATGGAGAAATGCTTTTATTTTCTCTCTGGACGTTTATTGTCATACAGGAATCTGTCTTAAAGGGACAGTTCACCCAAAAATGAAAATTATCTCATTTACTCACCCTCATGCCATCCCAGATGTGTATGACTTTCTTCTGCAAGTGCAAGTGAATGGTGACCAAAACTTTGAAGCTCCAAAAGACACACAAAGGCAGCATAAAAGTAATCCATATGACTCCAGTGGTTTAATCCATGTCTTCAGAAGTGATATGATAGGTGTGGGTGAGAAACAGATCAATATTTAATTTTTTAATAAAAAATCTGTGCATTTAACTTCCTGAGACCCGAGCGTGACTGCTGTGTGCATTTTCCATTTCCCTTTTTCATTTGTTACTACACCGCAAAATCTGTGTACTCAAAATAACATTATCGGAGTTCATTTTAACGCTTTTTAAAGTGTCTCATGGGGTCCACTCAGAATAGAGTTATTTTAACGCTTTTTAAAGTGTCTCATGGGGTCCACTCCGAATAGAGTTATTTTAACGCTTTTTAAAGTGTCTCACGGGGTCCACTCCGAATAGAGTTATTTTAACGCTTTTTAAAGTGTGTCACGGGGTCCACTCCAAATAGAGTTATTTTAACAGTTTTTAAAGTGTGTCACGGGGTCCACTCCAAATAGAGTTATTTTAACGCTTTTTAAAGTGTCTCATGGGGTCCACTCCGAATAGAGTTATTTTAACGCTTTTTAAAGTGTGTCACGGGGTCCACTCCAAATAGAGTTATTTTAACAGTTTTTAAAGTGTCTCATGGGGTCCACTCCGAATAGAGTTATTTTAACGCCTTTTAAAGTGTCTCATGGGGTCCACTCAGAATAGAGTTATTTTAACGCTTTTTAAAGTGTCTCATGGGGTCCACTCCGAATAGAGTTATTTTAACGCTTTTTAAAGTGTGTCACGGGGTCCACTCCAAATAGAGTTATTTTAACAGTTTTTAAAGTGTGTCACGGGGTCCACTCCGAATAGAGTTATTTTAACGCTTTTTAAAGTGTCTCATGGGGTCCACTCCGAATAGAGTTATTTTAACGCTTTTTAAAGTGTCTCATGGGGTCCACTCCGAATAGAGTTATTTTAACGCTTTTTAAAGTGTGTCACGGGGTCCACTCCAAATAGAGTTATTTTAACAGTTTTTAAAGTGTCTCATGGGGTCCACTCCGAATAGAGTTATTTTAACGCCTTTTAAAGTGTCTCATGGGGTCCACTCAGAATAGAGTTATTTTAACGCTTTTTAAAGTGTCTCATGGGGTCCACTCCGAATAGAGTTATTTTAACGCTTTTTAAAGTGTGTCACGGGGTCCACTCCGAATAGAGTTATTTTAACGCTTTTTAAAGTGTCTCATGGGGTCCACTCCGAATAGAGTTATTTTAACACTTTTTAAAGTGTCTCATGGGGTCCACTCCGAATAGAGTTATTTTAACACTTTTTAAAGTGTTTCATGGGGTCCACTCCGAATAGAGTTATTTTAACGCTTTTTAAAGTGTATCATGGGGTCCACTCCGAATAGAGTTATTTTAACGCTTTTTAAAGTGTATCATGGGGTCCACTCCGAATAGAGTTATTTTAACGCTTTTTAAAGTGTCTCATGGGGTCCACTCCGAATAGAGTTATTTTAACGCTTTTTAAAGTGTCTCATGGGGTCCACTCCGAATAGAGTTATTTTAACGCTTTTTAAAGTGTGTCACGGGGTCCACTCCGAATAGAGTTATTTTAACTCTTTTTAAAGTGTCTCATGGGGTCCACTCCGAATAGAGTTATTTTAACGCTTTTTAAAGTGTCTCATGGGGTCCACTCTGAATAGAGTTATTTTAACGCTTTTTAAAGTGTGTCACAGGGTCCACTCCGAATAGAGTTATTTTAACGCTTTTTAAAGTGTGTCACAGGGTCCACTCCGAATAGAGTTATTTTAACGCTTTTTAAAGTGTCTCATGGGGTCCACTCCGAATAGAGTTATTTTAACGCTTTTTAAAGTGTGTCACGGGGTCCACTCCGAATAGAGTTATTTTAACACTTTTTAAAGTGTCTCATGGGGTCCACTCCGAATAGAGTTATTTTAACGCTTTTTAAAGTGTGTCACGGGGTCCACTCCAAATAGAGTTATTTTAACAGTTTTTAAAGTGTCTCATGGGGTCCACTCCGAATAGAGTTATTTTAAAGCTTTTTAAAGTGTCTCATGGGGTCCACTCCGAATAGAGTTATTTTAACTCTTTTTAAAGTGTCTCATGGGGTCCACTCCGAATAGAGTTATTTTAACGCTTTTTAAAGTGTGTCACGGGGTCCACTCCGAATAGAGTTATTTTAACTCTTTTTAAAGTGTCTCATGGGGTCCACTCCGAATAGAGTTATTTTAACGCTTTTTAAAGTGTGTCACGGGGTCCACTCCGAAGAGTTATTTTAACTCTTTTTAAAGTGTCTCATGGGGTCCACTCCGAATAGAGTTATTTTAACTCTTTTTAAAGTGTCTCATGGGGTCCACTCCGAAAAGAGTTATTTTAACACTTTTTAAAGTGTCTCATGGGGTCCACTCCGAATAGAGTTATTTTAACGCTTTTTAAAGTGTCTCATGGGGTCCACTCCGAATAGAGTTATTTTAAAGCTTTTTAAAGTGTCTCATGGGGTCCACTCCGAATAGAGTTATTTTAACTCTTTTTAAAGTGTCTCATGGGGTCCACTCCGAATAGAGTTATTTTAACGCTTTTTAAAGTGTCTCATGGGGTCCACTCCGAATAGAGTTATTTTAACGCTTTTTAAAGTGTCTCATGGGGTCCACTCTGAATAGAGTTATTTTAACGCTTTTTAAAGTGTGTCACAGGGTCCACTCCGAATAGAGTTATTTTAACGCTTTTTAAAGTGTGTCACGGGGTCCACTCCGAATAGAGTTATTTTAACGCTTTTTAAAGTGTCTCATGGGGTCCACTCCGAATAGAGTTATTTTAACGCTTTTTAAAGTGTGTCACGGGGTCCACTCCGAATAGAGTTATTTTAACACTTTTTAAAGTGTCTCATGGGGTCCACTCCGAATAGAGTTATTTTAACGCTTTTTAAAGTGTGTCACGGGGTCCACTCCGAATAGAGTTATTTTAACACTTTTTAAAGTGTCTCATGGGGTCCACTCCGAATAGAGTTATTTTAACGCTTTTTAAAGTGTGTCACGGGGTCCACTCCGAATAGAGTTATTTTAACACTTTTTAAAGTGTCTCATGGGGTCCACTCCGAATAGAGTTATTTTAACGCTTTTTAAAGTGTCTCACGGGGTCCACTCCGAATAGAGTTATTTTAACACTTTTTAAAGTGTGTCAATGGGGTCCACTCCGAATAGAGTTATTTTAACGCTTTTTAAAGTGTCTCACGGGGTCCACTCAGAATAGAGTTATTTTAACTCTTTTTAAAGTGTCTCATGGGGTCCACTCCGAAAAGAGTTATTTTAACGCTTTTTAAAGTGTCTCATGGGGTCCACTCCGAATAGAGTTATTTTAACGCTTTTTAAAGTGTCTCATGGGGTCCACTCCGAATAGAGTTATTTTAACGCTTTTTAAAGTGTCTCATGGGGTCCACTCCGAATAGAGTTATTTTAACGCTTTTTAAAGTGTCTCATGGGGTCCACTCCGAATAGAGTTATTTTAACGCTTTTTAAAGTGTCTCATGGGGTCCACTCCGAATAGAGTTATTTTAACGCTTTTTAAAGTGTCTCATGGGGTCCACTCCGAATAGAGTTATTTTAACGCTTTTTAAAGTGTCTCATGGGGTCCACTCCGAATAGAGTTATTTTAACGCTTTTTAAAGTGTGTCACGGGGTCCACTCCGAATAGAGTTATTTTAACTCTTTTTAAAGTGTCTCATGGGGTCCACTCCGAATAGAGTTATTTTAACGCTTTTTAAAGTGTGTCACAGGGTCCACTCCGAATAGAGTTATTTTAACGCTTTTTAAAGTGTCTCATGGGGTCCACTCCGAATAGAGTTATTTTAACGCTTTTTAAAGTGTCTCATGGGGTCCACTCCGAATAGAGTTATTTTAACGCTTTTTAAAGTGTGTCACGGGGTCCACTCCGAATAGAGTTATTTTAACGCTTTTTAAAGTGTGTCACGGGGTCCACTCCGAATAGAGTTATTTTAACACTTTTTAAAGTGTCTCATGGGGTCCACTCCGAATAGAGTTATTTTAACACTTTTTAAAGTGTGTCACGGGGTCCACTCCGAATAGAGTTATTTTAACACTTTTTAAAGTGTCTCATGGGGTCCACTCCGAATAGAGTTATTTTAACACTTTTTAAAGTGTCTCATGGGGTCCACTCCGAATAGAGTTATTTTAACGCTTTTTAAAGTGTCTCATGGGGTCCACTCCGAATAGAGTTATTTTAACACTTTTTAAAGTGTCTCATGGGGTCCACTCCGAATAGAGTTATTTTAACGCTTTTTAAAGTGTCTCATGGGGTCCACTCCGAATAGAGTTATTTTAACACTTTTTAAAGTGTCTCATGGGGTCCACTCCGAATAGAGTTATTTTAACACTTTTTAAAGTGTCTCACGGGGTCCACTCCAAACCCACACCTATCATATCACTTCTGAAGACATGGATTAAAGCACTGGAGTCTTATGGATTACTTTTGTGCTGCCTTTATGTGCTTTTTGGAGCTTCAAAGTTCTGGTCACCATTCACTTGCATTGTATGGATCTACAGAGCTGAAATATTCTTCTAAAAATCTTCATTTGTGTTCTGCAGAAAAAAGAAAGTCATACACATCTGGGATGACATGAGTGTGATTACATGATGAGAGAAATATCATTTTTTGGTGAACTGTCCCTTTAATGCTATTACCATAATATTTTACACAGACATCATGGTATTATTTAAAGTACTTAAAAAGTGCCATGACAATACACCGGCCCATGAAATGGTAATTATAAAACATGCTATAAATCAGTGTCAGAAATGAACTTTTATATTAAGGTGCAATATTTGCCCCCTTGATTTGATTTTCAGGGGCTCCTTTTACCTTTATGAGGACATATGTTTTATAACCATTTAAAGCAAACTGTGTCTCAACTGTTTGTCAAATATGTCAGTTTAATTCATTAGATTGACAATTTTACACTAAGAATTAAATCAACATTAACTCATCTTTTATGCCATAATATGTATAACTGTAATAGAATATTAATAACAATATCAGATGTTACAAATAAAAACAGAAGAATTCATTATGAGGGGATTTTAAATTTAAGGGGCATTTTCATCATTTTTAGTGTGACTTTTGCCCCGAGCCCCCTTCATTTCTGACCCTGTTATATATTGATGTACTACAGTCTGACCATCTGATGGTACTACCACAGAACAGTTTTTGTAAAGGGCAGACATGCAGCTGAAGTACAGATCTGATTCTGTGTACATGTGACCTTCTGTTATAACTAATTAATATACATGATCATTTATTCAGAGGTATGAGCAGTGCTGAGTGACTCAGTTACTCCTGTAGATAATATTGATCACCTGTGTTCACTTCCTGCTTTTGAAATCTGACACAGGAAGTGCATGACTGCTCAGAGAGTTCAGTTTATGTGTGTGTGTGTGTGTTTATGAACTGAACTTCAGTCATTTACAGTGTTTATATGAGATCATATACAGTAATAATAATAATAGTTCATATACGTGTCCATCAGTGATCTTCAGCTGAACTCTAGTGTAGAGAAAGAGGTCAGGGGTGTCCTGTATCAGAG
The DNA here is from genome assembly GCF_019703515.2 of Myxocyprinus asiaticus. Taxonomy (NCBI): domain Eukaryota; kingdom Metazoa; phylum Chordata; class Actinopteri; order Cypriniformes; family Catostomidae; genus Myxocyprinus; species Myxocyprinus asiaticus. The sequence goes on along the minus strand of NC_059381.1, from coordinate 303,530 downwards.
AGGGTTCCACTCATGAATGTCTCTGTGAATGTGTGTGTGTGTTTCCTGTTTCTGAGCAGCTGTGAGTGTGTTTCCTCAATCAATCAATCAGCAGTTAAAGAGTGAATCTCTCTAAACCTGTCAAAAAGCAAACAAATGGACTCTTATTTCTTGTTAATGCAATCATAATAATAATAATGCATTATTTAAACTGAAATAATTATATTTTTTCAAGTTATGCGCATGACTGAGTTCAGCAGCTTCAGTGCCAGTGATCCAAAACTCTCAGAGTCTGTTTCCTCTGCAGGGAATCTGAGGAAGTGTGTGTGTGTGTTACATGTGTGTGTCTATGTGCAGTGAGTGTGTTATGTGTGTGTGTGTGTGTGTGTGTGAGTGTGTTATATGTGTGTGTCTATGTGCAGTGAGTGTGTTATGTGTGTGTGTGTGTGTGTGTGTGTGTGTTATATGTGTGTGTCTATGTGCAGTGAGTGTGTTATGTGTGTGTGTGTGTGTGTGTGTGTGTGTGTTACATGTGTGTGTCTATGTGCAGTGAGTGTGTTATGTGTGTGTGTGTGTGTGTGTGAGTGTGTTATATGTGTGTGTCTATGTGCAGTGAGTGTGTTATGTGTGTGTGTGAGTGTGTTATATGTGTGTGTCTATGTGCAGTGAGTGTGTTATGTGTGTGTGTGTTATATGTGTGTGTCTATGTGCAGTGAGTGTGTTATGTGTGTGTGTGTGTGTGTGTGAGTGTGTTATATGTGTGTGTCTATGTGCAGTGAGTGTGTTATGTGTGTGTGTGTGTGTGTGTGTTATATGTGTGTGTCTATGTGCAGTGAGTGTGTTATGTGTGTGTGTGTGTGTGTGTTACATGTGTGTGTCTATGTGCAGTGAGTGTGTTATGTGTGTGTGTGTGTGTGTGTGAGTGTGTTATATGTGTGTGTCTATGTGCAGTGAGTGTGTTATGTGTGTGTGTGTGTGTGTGTGTGTGTGTTATATGTGTGTGTCTATGTGCAGTGAGTGTGTTATGTGTGTGTGTGTGTGTGTGTGTTACATGTGTGTGTCTATGTGCAGTGAGTGTGTTATGTGTGTGTGTGTGTGTGTGAGTGTGTTATATGTGTGTGTCTATGTGCAGTGAGTGTGTTATGTGTGTGTGTGAGTGTGTTATATGTGTGTGTCTATGTGCAGTGAGTGTGTTATGTGTGTGTGTGTGTGTGTGTGTTATATGTGTGTGTCTATGTGCAGTGAGTGTGTTATGTGTGTGTGTGTGTGTGTTATATGTGTGTGTCTATGTGCAGTGAGTGTGTTATGTGTGTGTGTGTGTGTGTGTGTGTGAGTGTGTTATATGTGTGTGTCTATGTGCAGTGAGTGTGTTATGTGTGTGTGTGTGTGTGTGTGTTATATGTGTGTGTCTATGTGCAGTGAGTGTGTTATGTGTGTGTGTGTGTGTGTGTGTGTTACATGTGTGTGTCTATGTGCAGTGAGTGTGTTATGTGTGTGTGTGTGTGTGTGAGTGTGTTATATGTGTGTGTCTATGTGCAGTGAGTGTGTTATGTGTGTGTGTGAGTGTGTTATATGTGTGTGTCTATGTGCAGTGAGTGTGTTATGTGTGTGTGTGTGTGTGTTATATGTGTGTGTCTATGTGCAGTGAGTGTGTTATGTGTGTGTGTGTGTGTGTTATATGTGTGTGTCTATGTGCAGTGAGTGTGTTATGTGTGTGTGTGTGTGAGTGTGTTATATGTGTGTGTCTATGTGCAGTGAGTGTGTTATGTGTGTGTGTGTGTGTTATATGTGTGTGTCTATGTGCAGTGAGTGTGTTATGTGTGTGTGTGTGTGTGTGTGTGTTATATGTGTGTGTCTATGTGCAGTGAGTGTGTTATGTGTGTGTGTGTGTGTGTGTGTGTGTTATATGTGTGTGTCTATGTGCAGTGAGTGTGTTATGTGTGTGTGTGTCTGTGTGAGTGTGTTATATGTGTGTGTCTATGTGCAGTGAGTGTGTTATGTGTGTGTGTGTGTGTGTGTTATATGTGTGTGTCTATGTGCAGTGAGTGTGTTGTGTGTGTGTGTGTGTGTGTTATATGTGTGTGTCTATGTGCAGTGAGTGTGTTATGTGTGTGTGTGTGTGTTATGTGTGTGTCTATGTGCAGTGAGTGTGTTATGTGTGTGTTATATATGTGTGTTATGTGTGTGTGTGAGTGTTATATGTTTGTGTGCAGTGAGTGTGTTATGTGTGGGTTGTATATGTGTGTTGTGTGTGTGTGTAGTGAGTGTGTTATGTGTGTGCTATATATGTGTGTTGTATATGTGTGTTGTGTGTGTGTGTAGTGAGTGTGTTATGTGTGTGCTATATATGTGTGTTGTATATGTGTGTTGTATATGTGTGTTGTGTGTGTGTGTAGTGAGTGTGTTATGTGTGTGCTATATATGTGTGTTGTATATGTGTGTTGTGTGTGTGTAGTGAGTGTGTTATGTGTGTGCTATATATGTGTGTTGTGTGTGTGTGTGTGTGTGTGTGTAGTGAGTGTGTTATGTGTGTGTTATATATGTGTGTTGTGTGTGTGTGTGTGTGTGTGTGTGTGTAGTGAGTGTGTTATGTGTGTGTTATATATGTGTGTTATGTGTGTGTGAGTGTGTTATATGTTTGTGTGCAGTGAGTGTGTTATGTGTGTGTTGTATATGTGTGTTGTGTGTGTGTGTAGTGAGTGTGTTATGTGTGTGTTATGTGTGTTGCGTGTAGTGTGTGTGTGTGTGTAGTGAGTGTGTTATGTGTGTGTTATATATGTGTGTTGTGTGTGTGTGTGTGTGTGTAGTGAGTGTGTTATGTGTGTGTTATATATGTGTGTTGTGTGTGTGTGTGTGTGTGTGTGTAGTGAGTGTGTTATGTGTGTGTTATATATGTGTGTTGTGTGTGTGTGTGTGTGTGTGTGTGTGTAGTGAGTGTGTTATGTGTGTGTTATATATGTGTGTTGCGTGTAGTGTGTGTGTTATATGTGTGTTATATGTCTGTGTTTGTGTGCAGTGAGTGTGTTATGTGTGTGTTATATATGTGTGTTGTGTGTGTGTGTGTGTGTGTGTAGTGAGTGTGTTATGTGTGTGTTATATATGTGTGTTGCGTGTAGTGTGTGTGTTATATGTGTGTTATATGTCTGTGTTTGTGTGCAGTGAGTGTGTGTGTTGTGAGTGTGTGTGTTGTGAGTGAGTGAGTGAGTGTGTGTGTTGTGAGTGAGTGAGTGTGTGTGTGTTTGTGTGCAGTGAGTGTGTTGTGTGTTATATGTGTGTGTCTGTGTGCAGTGAGTGTGTTATGTGTGTGTCTGTGTGCAGTGAGTGTGTTATGTGTGTTATATGTGTGTGTCTGTGTGTAGTGAGTGTGTTATGTGTGTTATATGTGTGTGTTTGTGTGCAGTGAGTGTGTTATGTGTGTGTGTCTGTGTGCAGTGAGTGTGTTATGTGTGTGTCTGTGTGCAGTGAGTGCGTTATGTGTGTGCGTTTGTGTGCAGTGAGTGTGTTGTGTGTTATATGTGTGTGTCTGTGTGCAGTGAGTGCGTTATGTGTGTGCGTTTGTGTGCAGTGAGTGTGTTGTGTGTTATATGTGTGTGTCTGTGTGTAGTGAGTGTGTTATGTGTGTTATATGTGTGTGTCTGTGTGCAGTGAGTTTGTTGTGTGTTATATGTGTGTGTCTGTGTGCAGTGAGTGTGTTATGTGTGTGTCTGTGTGCAGTGAGTGTGTTATGTGTGTTATATGTGTGTGTCTGTGTGTAGTGAGTGTGTTATGTGTGTGCGTTTGTGTGCAGTGAGTGTGTTGTGTGTTATATGTGTGTGTCTGTGTGCAGTGAGTGTGTTATGTGTGTGTCTGTGTGCAGTGAGTGCGTTATGTGTGTGCGTTTGTGTGCAGTGAGTGTGTTGTGTGTTATATGTGTGTGTCTGTGTGCAGTGAGTGTGTTATGTGTGTGTCTGTGTGCAGTGAGTGTGTTATGTGTGTTATGTGTGTGTCTATGTGCAGTGAGTGTGTTATGTGTGTGTTATATATGTGTGTTATGTGTGTGTGTGAGTGTGTTATATGTTTGTGTGCAGTGAGTGTGTTATGTGTGTGTTGTATATGTGTTGTGTGTGTGTGTAGTGAGTGTGTTATGTGTGTGCTATATATGTGTGTTGTATATGTGTGTTGTGTGTGTGTGTGTAGTGAGTGTGTTATGTGTGTGCTATATATGTGTGTTGTATATGTGTGTTGTATATGTGTGTTGTGTGTGTGTGTAGTGAGTGTGTTATGTGTGTGCTATATATGTGTGTTGTATATGTGTGTTGTGTGTGTGTGTAGTGAGTGTGTTATGTGTGTGCTATATATGTGTGTTGTGTGTGTGTGTGTGTGTGTAGTGAGTGTGTTATGTGTGTGTTATATATGTGTGTTGTGTGTGTGTGTGTGTGTGTGTGTGTGTGTGTAGTGAGTGTGTTATGTGTGTGTTATATATGTGTGTTATGTGTGTGTGTGAGTGTGTTATATGTTTGTGTGCAGTGAGTGTGTTATGTGTGTGTTGTATATGTGTGTTGTATGTGTGTGTAGTGAGTGTGTTATGTGTGTGGTATATATGTGTGTTGTGTGTGTGTGTGTGTGTAGTGAGTGTGTTATGTGTGTGTTATATATGTGTGTTGTGTGTGTGTGTGTGTAGTGAGTGTGTTATGTGTGTGTTATATATGTGTGTTGCGTGTAGTGTGTGTGTGTGTGTAGTGAGTGTGTTATGTGTGTGTTATATATGTGTGTTGTGTGTGTGTGTGTGTAGTGAGTGTGTTATGTGTGTGTTATATATGTGTGTTGTGTGTGTGTGTGTGTGTGTAGTGAGTGTGTTATGTGTGTGTTATATATGTGTGTTGTGTGTGTGTGTGTGTGTGTGTGTGTGTGTAGTGAGTGTGTTATGTGTGTGTTATATATGTGTGTTGCGTGTAGTGTGTGTGTTATATGTGTGTTATATGTCTGTGTTTGTGTGGAGTGAGTGTGTTATGTGTGTGTTATATATGTGTGTTGTGTGTGTGTGTGTGTGTGTGTGTGTGTAGTGAGTGTGTTATGTGTGTGTTATATATGTGTGTTGCGTGTAGTGTGTGTGTTATATGTGTGTTATATGTCTGTGTTTGTGTGCAGTGAGTGTGTTGTGTGTTATATGTGTGTGTCTGTGTGCAGTGAGTGTGTTATGTGTGTGTCTGTGTGCAGTGAGTGTGTTATGTGTGTTATATGTGTGTGTCTGTGTGTAGTGAGTGTGTTATGTGTGTTATATGTGTGTGTCTGTGTGCAGTGAGTGTGTTATGTGTGTGTCTGTGTGCAGTGAGTGTGTTATGTGTGTTATATGTGTGTGTCTGTGTGTAGTGAGTGTGTTATGTGTGTTATATGTGTGTGTTTGTGTGCAGTGAGTGTGTTATGTGTGTTATATGTGTGTGTCTGTGTGCAGTGAGTGTGTTATGTGTGTGTCTGTGTGCAGTGAGTGTGTTATGTGTGTTATATGTGTGTGTCTGTGTGTAGTGAGTGTGTTATGTGTGTTATATGTGTGTGTCTGTGTGCAGTGAGTGTGTTATGTGTGTTATATGTGTGTGTCTGTGTGCAGTGAGTGCGTTATGTGTGTGCGTTTGTGTGCAGTGAGTGGGTTGTGTGTTATATGTGTGTGTCTGTGTGCAGTGAGTGTGTTATGTGTGTGTCTGTGTGCAGTGAGTGTGTTATGTGTGTTATATGTGTGTGTCTGTGTGTAGTGAGTGTGTTATGTGTGTTATATGTGTGTGTCTGTGTGCAGTGAGTTTGTTGTGTGTTATATGTGTGTGTCTGTGTGCAGTGAGTGTGTTATGTGTGTTATATGTGTGTGTCTGTGTGCAGTGAGTGCGTTATGTGTGTGCGTTTGTGTGCAGTGAGTGTGTTGTGTGTTATATGTGTGTGTCTGTGTGCAGTGAGTGTGTTATGTGTGTGTCTGTGTGCAGTGAGTGTGTTATGTGTGTGTCTGTGTGCAGTGAGTGTGTTATATGTGTGTGTCTGTGTGCAGTGAGTGCGTTATGTGTGTGCGTTTGTGTGCAGTGAGTGTGTTGTGTGTTATATGTGTGTGTCTGTGTGCAGTGAGTGTGTTATGTGTGTGTCTGTGTGCAGTGAGTGTGTTATGTGTGTTATGTGTGTGTCTATGTGCAGTGAGTGTGTTATGTGTGTGTTATATATGTGTGTTATGTGTGTGTGTGAGTGTGTTATATGTTTGTGTGCAGTGAGTGTGTTATGTGTGTGTTGTATATGTGTGTTGTGTGTGTGTGTAGTGAGTGTGTTATGTGTGTGCTATATATGTGTGTTGTATATGTGTGTTGTGTGTGTGTGTGTAGTGAGTGTGTTATGTGTGTGCTATATATGTGTGTTGTATATGTGTGTTGTATATGTGTGTTGTGTGTGTGTGTAGTGAGTGTGTTATGTGTGTGCTATATATGTGTGTTGTATATGTGTGTTGTGTGTGTGTGTAGTGAGTGTGTTATGTGTGTGCTATATATGTGTGTTGTGTGTGTGTGTGTGTGTGTAGTGAGTGTGTTATGTGTGTGTTATATATGTGTGTTGTGTGTGTGTGTGTGTGTGTGTGTGTGTGTAGTGAGTGTGTTATGTGTGTGTTATATATGTGTGTTATGTGTGTGTGTGAGTGTGTTATATGTTTGTGTGCAGTGAGTGTGTTATGTGTGTGTTGTATATGTGTGTTGTATGTGTGTGTAGTGAGTGTGTTATGTGTGTGCTATATATGTGTGTTGTGTGTGTGTGTGTGTGTAGTGAGTGTGTTATGTGTGTGTTATATATGTGTGTTGTGTGTGTGTGTGTGTAGTGAGTGTGTTATGTGTGCGTTATATATGTGTGTTGCGTGTAGTGTGTGTGTGTGTGTAGTGAGTGTGTTATGTGTGTGTTATATATGTGTGTTGTGTGTGTGTGTGTGTAGTGAGTGTGTTATGTGTGTGTTATATATGTGTGTTGTGTGTGTGTGTGTGTGTGTAGTGAGTGTGTTATGTGTGTGTTATATATGTGTGTTGTGTGTGTGTGTGTGTGTGTGTGTGTGTGTGTAGTGAGTGTGTTATGTGTGTGTTATATATGTGTGTTGCGTGTAGTGTGTGTGTTATATGTGTGTTATATGTCTGTGTTTGTGTGCAGTGAGTGTGTTATGTGTGTGTTATATATGTGTGTTGTGTGTGTGTGTGTGTGTGTGTGTGTAGTGAGTGTGTTATGTGTGTGTTATATATGTGTGTTGCGTGTAGTGTGTGTGTTATATGTGTGTTATATGTCTGTGTTTGTGTGCAGTGAGTGTGTTGTGTGTTATATGTGTGTGTCTGTGTGCAGTGAGTGTGTTGTGTGTGTCTGTGTGCAGTGAGTGTGTTATGTGTGTTATATGTGTGTGTCTGTGTGTAGTGAGTGTGTTATGTGTGTTATATGTGTGTGTCTGTGTGCAGTGAGTGTGTTATGTGTGTGTCTGTGTGCAGTGAGTGTGTTATGTGTGTTATATGTGTGTGTCTGTGTGTAGTGAGTGTGTTATGTGTGTTATATGTGTGTGTTTGTGTGCAGTGAGTGTGTTATGTGTGTTATATGTGTGTGTCTGTGTGCAGTGAGTGTGTTATGTGTGTGTCTGTGTGCAGTGAGTGTGTTATGTGTGTTATATGTGTGTGTCTGTGTGTAGTGAGTGTGTTATGTGTGTTATATGTGTGTGTCTGTGTGCAGTGAGTGTGTTATGTGTGTTATATGTGTGTGTCTGTGTGCAGTGAGTGCGTTATGTGTGTGCGTTTGTGTGCAGTGAGTGTGTTGTGTGTTATATGTGTGTGTCTGTGTGCAGTGAGTGTGTTATGTGTGTGTCTGTGTGCAGTGAGTGTGTTATGTGTGTTATATGTGTGTCTGTGTGTAGTGAGTGTGTTATGTGTGTTATATGTGTGTGTCTGTGTGCAGTGAGTTTGTTGTGTGTTATATGTGTGTGTCTGTGTGCAGTGAGTGTGTTATGTGTGTTATATGTGTGTGTCTGTGTGCAGTGAGTGCGTTATGTGTGTGCGTTTGTGTGCAGTGAGTGTGTTGTGTGTTATATGTGTGTGTCTGTGTGCAGTGAGTGTGTTATGTGTGTGTCTGTGTGCAGTGAGTGTGTTATGTGTGTTATATGTGTGTGTCTGTGTGTAGTGAGGGTGTTATGTGTGTGCGTTTGTGTGCAGTGAGTGTGTTGTGTGTTATATGTGTGTGTCTGTGTGCAGTGAGTGTGTTATGTGTGTGTCTGTGTGCATTGAGTGTGTTATGTGTGTTATATGTGTGTGTCTGTGTGCAGTGAGTGCGTTATGTGTGTGCGTTTGTGTGCAGTGAGTGTGTTGTGTGTTATATGTGTGTGTCTGTGTGCAGTGAGTGTGTTATGTGTGTGTCTGTGTGCAGTGAGTGTGTTATGTGTGTTATATGTGTGTGTCTGTGTGCAGTGAGTGTGTTATGTGTGTTATATGTGTGTGTCTGTGTGCAGTGAGTGCGTTATGTGTGTGCGTTTGTGTGCAGTGAGTGTGTTGTGTGTTATATGTGTGTGTCTGTGTGCAGTGAGTGTGTTATGTGT
>NC_059381.1:232500-280000 GCF_019703515.2 Myxocyprinus asiaticus | reverse complement strand
AGATTCTCTGGTCTGATGAAACGAAGATTGAACTGTTTGTCCTCAGTTCCAAGCATCATGTCTGGAGGAAACCAGGCACCACTCATCACCTGCACAATACCATCCCAACGGTGAAGCATGGTGGTGGCAGCATCATGCTGTGGGGGTGTTTTTCAGCAGCAGGGACTGGGGGACTGGTCAGGGTTGAAGGAAAGCTGAACGCATCAAAATACAGAGATATCATATCCAAAAAGACTTGAGGCTGTAATGGCTGCCAAAGGTGCTTCAACTAAGTACTGAGTTAAGGGTCTGAATACTTTATGAATGCACTGTATTTATCTTTCATTGTGACTCTAAATATTTTGGCCTGTCATGTGTTCAACAGATCAAATCCAGTGTTTATTAGAATTTATTTGTTGTTAGAACAATAAAATAGCTTTTGTACCTTTTTGTAAATTTTTTTGCACATAATTTCTAAACAAATCTGTGATCTGATGACAAAATCAGGGGCCGGATTCATGAAACGTTCTTAAGAAGAAACTTCTTCTTAATTTATTTCTGAAGAAAAAAAGTTACGAATATTTTGTATTCCAGAATAAACTTCTTAAGAAAGTTATTTTTTCTTAAGATTGTTCTTAAGAAACACTTAAGAAGCATTCAAATTCTCAAAAAAACAAAACAATAAAAAATAAAATCTTAAATATCGTGGTAAATATCATCTTAAAGTTAGGATAAACTCACCATTGTCTTAATAAAAGATAAGATGTTTAATGAATTTACAGGATTTTTCATGTTGCGTCTGAAGTCACAGTGGGCTGTTTATGTAGAAATGTGATTTTAGACTGAAAAATGTTTTTGACTGTTTTGTGTTTCATGATATTTTTATTTTCAGCTTGTAAAGCATGTAAATGTTATCACCAAATTCAAACAATAAATGTTGTTTTGAAGCTTCTTAATGTGGTGACCGATCATGCTAACGGATGCGCTGAATATAGCGCTCTCTCTCTCTGTGATCTTTAGAGCTCATAGAAACATGATAATTATAACATTAGAAAGTGGAGACTTTCTTTTTCACCCCCCGTCCACATCCCTATCAGAGTCGGGCACAGCGGAGACCGCCTCTGCCACCCATTTACCCGCCTTTTACTTTCTGATGTGATATACTTATCAAACTTCCCAAGGAGAACTTTCCTTGCAGTAATTTCCTCAGCTCTTGTCTACTAAAGTTTCTGTTTCTTTTGCTCCATGTCAAATTAAAAGTTATCAAATGGTCACCTCAAGTAAATTCTCCTTTGATGGTTAATGTCGTTAAACTAACACATCTCACGCACTTTACATTCAAAAAACTTATCGCGAGGTGCATGCTACTTAAAAAAAAAAAAAAAAGGTTAATAGATACATTTATCGTTACAATCTACCAGTGTTGAAGAATTGAATTTGTTATGGGCTATTAGATAAGGCAACTCCATGAGCAGGCTGATCAATGTCAAAGTCTTTATATTCTTAAGAAACAAATTAAGATGTTCTTAAAAAAATATTTCAGAACTTCTTAAGAATTGCACTTAGGAACTGTAACGGGGGGGATTAAAATGGGAAAGGAGGAGGAGGGAACCAGACGGACCATCAAAGGAATATTTAATGAAACTTAAACAAAAAGACATAAACATAAACACACACGGCAGCTGTGTGTGGCTCTCTCTCTCCCGAACTGCCACATCCGGCTCGTCTTTATCCCTCTCCTCGGCTGATTAGCCCGATTGGGGTCCGGCGGTGTGCACTCACGGCCCAGCCCCGCCCTCCTCCTCATCACAGGAATGTTCTTACGAACTTCTTATAATTTATCCTAGGAACTTTCTTAATTTTTGTCTTAAGAACATTTTCGTGAATCCGGCCCCAGGTGATTAAAGGTGCTGTAAGCGATTGTTTCATGGAAAGGGATGTAAAAATATGTTCGTACTCCCTGAGAGATATTACTGAAATAAGTGTCGTGAGATATCTCACCGGTCTCTGTGACAGCTCTAGACTCTGTAAACGACAAATAAAAATGTGTCTGTGGGCAATGACGCTTTCACCTGTCAATCATTTTGCGTGTTCTCATAGTATTGTAGTTGCAGCGAATTATTGAGGCTTAATGCCATTTTTATGCCATGTTGTTCATAACAGTTGTCAGTTGAGGGCGCTATTTTACTGCTGTTGTTTTTAACAACCGATTCTGCACGATGTTGGTTTCAATAAAGCTTTTTTGGTATCTTTAGAGGGCGGGGTTTTGGAAAGAGGGGGCGTGGCTAATCCAATGTCTCAATCTCGTGGAAGTAGAACGGCTGAAATCACTTACAGCACCTTTAAGTGGCAAAATACTGTTATCGTTATCAGCCTGTAGTTTTTTGTTAAAATCAGAATTGCATCGGCCAAGAGTTTTTATATCGCCGCATCCCTACATGAATCGTGGTCCTCATTCATGATACTTTTGTAAATATATAAGTGAATCTGTGAGTAAAATGAACCTCCCAAAAAACGTTCTTACAGATTTACGTACGCCGTGTAAACCAGATTTATCAGCAGATGGTGTTTATGAAATCCAGACATTTGTAAATAGGGTGCGTGTTCACTTTACATACAGTTTATGCATGTTCATGATGTGTAAGTTCATAAATACTACAAGTTGGACAGAAATCCGTCTCATGTTTAATGAATGAGGCCACATATGTGTGTAAACAGAGCCAATCAGAGCTCATTGTGTGTGAATAAGATCTAATTGTTTGTGATTATTGTGTTTTTCAGATATGCTAAACTGCAGCATCATCCCGGCGGTGAAGCACGTAGAATGACCCCCGATGAACGCACAGAACTCAGGAAGTACGTGAACACACACGTCTGAATATCTGTATTTACACTGATGATTTTGACATGTAATATTTGCATACGTGTTATATAACAAAGAAACACAGCCCAGAAAAGTATTTATGTAAAGCATTGTTTTGTGTGAATGTTGTGCAGCACTATCTCCTCTATACTGGGTGCCTGGCTGGATCAATATTCCGAGGACTTCTGGAAACCTCCGGAATACAGCTGTCTGAGACGACTGATCCACTATCTGCAGCTCAACTTCCCCGGCTCTGATCTGGAGCGACGCGCATGTAACCTCCTGACGCAGTTCCACCGCAGACTCCAGCAGGAATCAGACCAGGACGGTTCGTCAGGAACTATTCTTTAATTATCATTTATAAGATGTTAATTATATTTATAACAGATGATGTCCATGAAATGAGGAGCGAGAGAAAGAGTTTGACACAGTTTTCCCCATCCTGTTTCCTTTCTCCACTCTTAATATTTTTCTTTAATACTACTTACAATAATAAATAAAATGAATATAAAGGTTGATTTTCTCTCAGTGATTTGGTCATGATGAAGGTCAGAGAGTTGAGAGAAAGGGTTAATCTGGGTAAAATTAACCATGGTTTTACTCTATTAATATTGTAATAACCATGTTTGTTTGGCAGAAGTCATATTAACAATGGTGTTACTACAGTAATATGGTGTTACTATAGTAACCATGTTTAATTTTGTGGTTACTTCAAAATACCATGGTGATACTATGGCTACTATAGTAAAACCATGGTTAATTTTAGTAAGGGACGGTTAGGTTTAGGTTTAGGGGTAGGGGTTGGTTTGGGGGGTCTGTGGGACTCTAAATAAACACAGACTTTGTTTACTAAAATATAAAGTCGCATACAGGCGGATTAGAACCCAGAACCCCTAATACAAGGGACAAATTAGTTACCACTAGACCACTCAGTCAGACTCTTATCAATAGAGCTGATTGATGTACTTCTCCACTGACCTACAATATCTCATGACTGACCGTAGCAAACGTAGAGCTAAAGTTATAACATTTATTATGTAAAATCTTTATTTGAGAGCTTGAATTGGTCATCAAGAGTGACTATTTATCAAAACAATTTAAAATAATCATTTACGAGTGCTGCTCGTTGCTGTGCTACTTCAAATTAACGCGAGATTGACGTGAGAGGGATCCCTTTTAGACACAATCACTACAGTGTAGTTTAGTATGATTTGGTTAGCACAGCATTTGCTTTACGAAGCGAGCAATCAACTTAATGTGCGACATCAACTTGTCCTCAACGTTAGCCAAAACTCCAACATAACAGAAACTCTTCAAAAACTCAACATAACAAAACATGAAACACTAACAAGTTTCCTCCTTTATATTCATCTTGCACAAAAACACATAAAAGAATACTTAATTTTAACAAATGGAAATCCCCAGGGGGTCTGGGTATCTCAGCGAGTATTGACGCTGACTATCACACCTGGAGTTGCGAGTTCGAATCCAGGGTGTGCTGAGTGACTCCAGCCAGGTCTCCTAAGCAACCAAATTGTCCCGGTTGCTAGGGAGGGTAGAGTCACATGGGGTAACCTCCTCGTAGTCGCTATAATGTGGTTCTCGCTCTCGGTGGGGCGTGTAGTGAGTTGTGCGTGGATGCTGCGGAGAATAGCGTGAAGCCTCCACACGCACTACGTCTCCACGGTAACGTGCTTAACAAGCCGCGTGATAAGATGCGCGGATTGACGGTCTCAGACGTAGAGGCAACTAAGATTCGTCCTCCACCACCCGGATTGAGGCGAGTCACTACACCACCACGTGGACTTTGGGAATTGGCCATTCCAAATTGGGGAGAAAAAGGGGAGAAAATAAAAAAAATAAATAACGAAAAAAACAAATGGAAATCCCCTGCCCAGTTTCATCAATGCTACATTAACACTACAAAATGTAAACGTACATTTTTAAGTAGAGCTGTCTGAACTAACGCGTTAACGTATGCGGTTAATTTATAAAGATTAATGCATTAATTTTTCTTGTTGAACGCATTTATCATTAATACTGCATAAACCAACGCTTACACTGGTTAGAATGGTGGAACAACAGTGATTCAGTGATAAAATGATGGAGAAAGGAGCTCTTAATGCTATCTGATTTACAAAACAAGCCCAGGCTTTTTTTCAGCCTATGTAAGTGCAATTTAATTACCACAGAAGCACATCAAGTCTTAACTATCCCCAAAGTGCAGAATGAGACATTTTTTTTTGCAAGCGCTTTTCATGTGGAGTTCAAAGTGTATAGTCACAGTCTACCTGATTAATATTGTGGAGGATGAGCGTTTAAGAGATTTAATCCAATTAATACACAACCTTTATGGAGACTACTGCTTTAAATTAGGCAAAGTCCCACTTACACTTTTAGAAACGTTTCATGTTATTTTAATTGGTGATATTTTAGTATATTTCTATCTTTATACTGTGGAAGGCTTTGTTTAGAAAATGTTAATAAAGCATTATATTGTTACATATTGTTTTGCTTTCTTTCCTAAGATGGAAATAAATGCATTAACTACAATTAAGCATTATTAAGCATTAACTTTTAATTAAGTAAACTGAACAAGCAGCGAAAATCCTTTTATTAAGTTTAGAAGCATCCATGTTCATGTACTTTTGAGTATATTTCTACCTAAAATCAGCACACAGAAATGTCTGATATTGGGGGTAAAGTGAGCGTGTGTGATTATTGAAGATTTGTAGAATCAGGGCAGATTTTCCTCAAAGCCTCTGAAGAAGAACGTTCTGGATCAGATGATGGGGATCATGTGTTTTTCTCTGTAGCGTTGGATCAGGGATGTTGTTCTTTCACACTGCTGGAAGAGAACGGATTTGATGAAGATCGGCCTGATTTCCTGACCTTTGACCCTACAGTGGTGGCGGAGCAGTTTACCCTCATGGACGCAGTGAGCAACAACTGAAACACTCTTACAAAATATACACATCAATCAGGAAATAGAGGAAATGTGATATTTAATATTTAATTATGAATTGATATAAAGTGAGGCAGAACTCTATATCAATTCATAATTAAATATTAATAATAATATTAATATTAAGCAGAGACATGTTTGTGTGCAGGAGCTGTTTAAGCGTGTGGTGCCGTATCACTGTCTGGGCAGCATCTGGTCTCAGAGAGATAAGAAAGGAAAAGAACATCTGGCGCCGACCATCAGAGCAACCGTCAGCCAGTTCAACCGCGTCACCAACTGTGTCATCTCCACCTGCTTGAGTGACCGAACACTCAAACCCGCGCAGAGAGCGCGAATACTGGAGCACTGGATCCAAGTGGCCCGAGTCAGTCTCATCACAACACGACACTTCACGCGTCTGATCACATGTTCACTGTTGATGTTGAGACGGTTTGTTTGCTTTTCTCAGGAGTGTCGGATCTTGAAGAATTTCTCGTCTCTGCGTGCGATTCTGTCGGCGCTGCAGTGTAACCCGGTTCACCGGCTCAAGAGGACGTGGGACGAGGTGTCACGTGAAAATATTCGCATCTTCCAGGAGCTTTCCGAGATCTTCTCTGATGAGAACAACCACTCACTGAGCCGAGAACTGCTCATAAAGGTGTGTGTGTGTGTGTGTGTGTAGCTGAGAAATGTCTCCGCAAACCCTCTTTTTGTGAATGTTTGTGTTTGATTCATGCTGTCTGTGTTTGGCTGGCAGGAAGGAACATCTAAATTTGCCACTCTGGAGCTGAACCCGAAACGAGCCCAGAAGCGGCAGCAGCCACAGAGAGATCTGGTGAGAGATTCTCACACACACACACACACACACACAGAGTGCCCATGTCATTACTATGGCAACTGATAAATTACATAAACTGGGGAAAGAACACCATGAACAAGCGGATATGAGTCTAAATAACAGTGTAGACAGTCAGTCCTATAAAATGGAAATAATGTGTGAATTGTGTGCAGTGTGAAGAATGACTGCTTTGGATCATACACACACTTGATAGAGTTTGTCAAGTCATTTTTATTTGTATAGCGCTTTTCACAACACATTTCACTTCAAAGCAGCTTTACAGAAAATTACGCTTCAACAGAAAAAGCTGTAATGTCTTCGAGTCATAATAGTGCAGTTTAAAAAAAAGACATGATTGTAAATTGTGCCTTAAAATAAATAATAGAAAAGAATTATATTTATATTTAGACCCCCAGTGAGCAAGCTGAAGGCGACTGTGGCGAGGAACACAAAACTCCATAAGATGTTGATTAATGGAGAAAAATAACTATGGGAGAAACCAGACTCACTGTGGGGGCCAGTTCCCCTCTGACTAACATCATGAATATAATGCCAATATTAGTTTTTTTATGTGTGGCACAATTCAAGATTTAAAATTAGTAAACTAAGTAAGTATTAGGGGCCAATGTTTTAACAAAAAGATATTGTATTAACTGTAAGATTAATGACTAAATCTTAGAATTTACTGCGGAAGTGCAAACAGATGCATTGTCTATTGTTATTTGGCTGATTAATTTATTATCTATGTATTCCATTTTAATAGTGTAGTCCATCCTTTGACCAAGGTGATGCAGGCAGAGGTCAGTGAGGTGCACTGCAGTTCGACTGTAAGCTTGTGGCAGATTTATTTCCGGTGGAGTCCATCTTAAGTCCAAGTTTCAAGCAGAGTCCAGTGAAGTATCCCATGTCTGACGGTTGGTGCTGGCATCAGTTTATCCTCTGTGGAGTCCATCATAGTAGACTGAAGTGATATCTGGCTGGCACAGCCTGCAGTTAGTCGTCATCACTCAGCAACACGTAGCAGTGGAGTCAGACCTCAGGCAGGACCGGAGCTGAATCTGGCAGGCCCTGGTAACCTCAGGATATGAATCCCGAGGTTAAGACAGGGAAACAAACAGAATAATATTAGTGTAGATGCCATTCACTTTAAAACAGGATTATAAAATATGAGGTGTTGGGTTTCGAGTCCACCTTAGTCAAGTCCGAGTCTTTGAACAATCGAGTCCAAGTCGAGTCCGAGTCTTTAAACAATCGAGTCCGAGTCCAAAAGGGGCCGAGTCCAAATGAATGTTCATGAATCTGAATTTAAATTGTAACCGTAAACTCAACATTAATAATTTAAGCTTACTTTAAACTTCACAACTAAGAAAATCAGTTTGTCAATATTAATGTAACAAAAACACCTTTGTTGCCTTTATGTATATTTTATGATTCGTTTCCTGCTGAACAAACTTCAAAGTGGTTTCAGAATGAAAGCATATGCTTTAGATGTATGAAGACAAAACTGTCCTTCAACACACTTAACGCGTTCTGTTGATATTTCAATTATATGTTGCTTTCCCCTCCACTCAAACATAGACTAAAGAAAGTAAAAGCTGCGTTAGTCATTACAACCAAGGTTATTATGTTTCGAATTTTAATTTAGTTTTTATTTCTACTTCATTTTCAATTTGTCAGTTCAATTTAATTCAATTTAATTTAAAATTATCCCTAAAGAAATAAAATATTATGAAATTTTTTCTGAATCTTTTTTCTCTATCTGCCGACTGATTTGGGAAAATACAGTACATACGAGTCAACACAGTAGTAATTAGCACTCACTGCGAAGTTACATCTCATGATTTGACTGTAAATGCTACATCAAAAAACACTGGAAAATCCCACTGATAATATTAGGGCCACGTCGTCACGGACAAGATTTTCTAGTTATTTTACAGGGCAGTTCTGCGTACTGCTCATGTACCTAAATCCCTGATGTGTCCGTGTGTGTCTCGCAGCAGCTGCCGCAGAAGATAAAATAATAATAATAATAATAATAATTGATATTTGCTTGAGCGGCAGCCGCGTTGGTCTGCAATCAGTCTAAAATCTTTAAATACCAACCAAAGAAAATTTCATTGAGCTCTTCTTTAATCACAAAAACATGAAGAATAATTGAGTAATACATTTAACAGAATTGTCCTTCAAAAGTGTCAGAGATGTAGGCTAAAAAAAGACGTGCATAAGTTATCTGGTGGTTTATAATAAAATAAACATTTAAAATAAAAATGTCATAACCAACTAAATTCAACTTGTAACATGAAGTTTAGCTTCATACACAAACTCTGTCATGAATAATACATTTATAGTCTATAATTAAATTATAAACATTTCCTAATATCCTAATATTTTATTGTGCATGGCTGAATGTTGTTAATGTTGGACAAATGCTGTAAAAGAATGTATTTTAAGCAGCTCGTCAATGCTTTGAAAATAAGTCAATCAATAATAAATAGGTGCTGTTTATCTGTTTAGAGTTGCTGTCTGATTTAGCAATAACGCTTTTTTTCCCTTGACAATTTAAAAAGTTACACAGTTAATTCATCAAGCTATTATGTTCCAGTTCACGCTGACAACACTGCGTGGACCACAAGAGACTACAGAAGCCTACGTGTGTACAAACATTATGCCTAAAAAGACTTAATATCCAATATTAATACTATTTTTATTTCGATATGCTGTTTTTAGTAAACTGTGAGAGACATGATGTGGGTGACCTGACTCAATGAAGTTCTTGATTTTAAGTTTTTTATCACAATGAAACTGCAATGCGAGCACTGTCTTGGCTGCACAGATGCCACACACAATTTTACCAGCTGTCAGGTCCCGTGTCGTGTGAAACTGCCTTGTTTAGCTTCTATTACATTGGATATATACCCGTCCTTATGTTTTCATCATGCCAGCCACCTCGGTAGTCTCTATAGTAACATTCAAGTGTATTGGTTGACTGATGAGTGTGCCTGTGCACATGCATATGTGTGTGTGCATTTGCTTAAACACAGTGAAATAACTCTGGCTACGTCTACGACTTCAGGGGCTAATACAACTGCATGCAGACAGAGATGTGTTCATTCATTTCTGTTTTGTTATTTATTAATTGTTTCATTGCATTACAAATGTCATGGACTCTGTCTGAGTCAAGTCTGAGTAAAAATGCATCCGAGTCCGTGACAAGTCCAAGTCCATTAAAATTGAACTCGTGACTTGGACTCGAGTCCGAGTCCAAACTCAAGTACCCCAACTCTAGTTTCCGGTTCCGGCAGACTTAACTAATGCAGCATAACTATGAGTTGATGGATAAATTAGGTGTATGTCTGACTAAATAGATGAGTCTTTAATCTTAGACTTAAACTGAGTGAGTGTGTCTGCATCTCGAACAGTGTTAGGGAGACTATTCCATAGTTTAGGAGCCAAATATGAAAAGGATCTACCTCCTTTTGTGGATTTTGATATTCTAGGAACTATTAACAAGACAGAGTTTTGTGATCGTAATGAACGGGATGGAATATAGCATGGTAGATGGTAATTTAAGTACTGTGGAGCTAGACCATTCAAAGCTTTGTATGTAGTTAACAGAATTTTTAAAATGAATACAAAATTTAACAGGTGGCCAATGTAACGATGATAAAATGGGGCTAATATGATCATATTTCTTGGTTCTCATCAGCACTCTGACAGCTGCATTTTGAACCTGAAGTTTATTTATTGATCTTGCTGGACATCCTCCCAGTAATGCATTACAATAATCTAGTCTTGATGTCATGAATAAAGTTGTGTATCGTCGGCATAACAGTGGAAACTTATTCCATGATTCCTGATAATATCTCCCAGGGGAAGCATATACAAGCAGAAAAGCAAAGGCCCTAAAACTGATCCCTGTGGCACTCCATTCTTAACTTTTGTTTGATTTGACAATTCCTCATTTACACAGATAAAGTCTTTTCTAATATTTTCGACATAAATGGGAGATTTGAGATTGGTCTATAATTAGCCAATTCTCCAGGATCTTAGTGGAGATTTTGTGGCTTCTTAATAAGTGGTTTAATTACTGCAATCTTAAAATTTCTTGGGACATGCCCTAAGGATAGCGAGGAGTTAAGAAGATTTGTTATATTATTAATTATTATTAATAATAATTAGGAAGAGGTTCTGAGATTACAGAAAAACACTTCTTTTAATAGTTTGGTCAGTACTGAATCTAACATACATGTTGTTGATTTTGATGTTATGATAAGTTTGTTTAGCTCTTCCTTTCCTATGACAGCTAAGGAATGAAGTTGCTCTTGGGGAAAAGTATGAGACACCGTCTTCAGAGTAGGGCTTTAACTAATGTTTATTTTGATAATCTACTAATCTAACGATTATTAGAATGATTGTTCGACTATTCGGGCGATTATTGCAACAATTAATCATTCACTCTTGACCGATTATTCAGCTTGTGCTCCAACTTAAAGTGTTGTATTAAACCTGCTTACTAACAATAAAGTAGACAAAATCATCTTTTAAAAATACCTCTAAATGACATTCACTGAATTAAAGAAAATACTTTTTATTAAGTTTAATTCAGTAAAGAAATTCACTGCAAAAGATCCTCTTGTTATCAGGTGTTTTTGTCTTGTTTTCCATTTAAAATTATCTAGAAATCCTTAAAACAAGATACATTTACTTGAGAAGCAGCATGTAAGATATTTAGACTTGCTTTAAGAGAGTGTATCTTAAATATAAGTGTATTTTGTATATGTGTAATTTTTTCACTTGGTTATACTTCTGCGAGTGCAGTAAAGACAAAATCTACTTCTATTCAAGATCTATTCTCTAAAAGCAAGTCTAAATATCTTATATGCTGCTTCTCAGGTGAATGCATCTTTTTTATAGGATGCAGTGCAAGAACAAATAACGTGCAGATGCCATGCCTTACTGCAACTGTTTGTTGTGATTCTTCACAATATGCGTGCTGAAAAATGGCAGAGATTAAAGATTAAATGCTGAAAACAGAAAGATAAGCAATGCTAAAAATGCTAACAGGCTACAAACACACCCTGTATCTCAATCAGCTCACAATGTCGTGAATCAGTATATCATGAACATGAGTTAAGGCACTGGTAAGGGTATTGATCCACACGTTAACGAGCTCGTGCATTCAGGCGCAGCTGTTATTAATCAGCACCATCGCTGTATTAATGACACTATCGTTCATTTTCCTTGAAGATATTCAGAGTACAGTGTTATTATAACAATTAAATGGCATAAATAATTAAATAGAAATACTGTCTTTTGGAGTGTATTTTAATCCTTCTTTTAACAACTCAAATATTTAAAAGATTGTTTCACTTTCATGGTAATTATGAATGAAAGACATTACAAACAACATCTCTTTTTATGAGAAAATAAAGCTTGGACTTCGTCATCTAACGACTTGAGAGACTTCAGAAGACATGACGACGTTTCCGGTGAGGGAACATAGTGAGCAACGATGCTCCCTGGTTTTTACGGTGCATTGTGGGATTTTTTTAAGGAGCGAATGTTTTAGTGCACTGGAACGATTTTGCGAATGAGACAGCCCTAAAATAGCCGACTCACTGATCAGTGCCCTGACTACTGAACTAGGGAATTGATTGAGGTGCACCCACAGACTCGAGCTAGGCACCAGCAGCAACAGGAACAGGAAGTGACGAACTCCCCAACTGTCAGATTGAACAGTATTTTCATGTGTGTGTGTGTTACAGACAGTGATGCAGGGAACCATTCCTTATCTGGGAACTTTCCTCACAGATCTGGTGATGATGGACACGGCCATGAAAGACTATCTGGATGTGAGTCTTTAAAGTTTTCTTTTTCGCACAGTTTTTAATTTTTGTCTTTTGACGAAAATGTCCTTTAAATTTAGTCAGTATTTCATCGTCATATTCATTAATTTTTTTACATTTTACTAAAATGGCACTTAATTTTACTTGATGATAATGTGTAAAATTATCATCAATTATCATCATCATACCTAACCCAACACCAACCCCTATACCTAACTCTACATCAACCCATAACCTAACCCTACACCAACCCCTATACCTAACCCTAAACCAACCCCTAACTTAACCCTAACCTAACCCTAAACCAACCCCTATACCTAACCCTAAACCAACCCCTAACTTAACCCTAACCTAACCCTAAACCAACCCCTATACCTAACCCTAAACCAACCCCTAACTTAACCCTAACCTAACCCTACACCAACCCCTATACCTAACCCTAAACCAACCCCTAACTTAACCCTAACCTAACCCTAAACCAACCCCTATACCTAACCCTAAACCAACCCCTAACTTAACCCTAACCTAACCCTACACCAACCCCTATACCTAACCCTAAACCAACCCCTAACTTAACCCCAACCTAACCCTAAACCAACCCCTATACCTAACCTTAACTTAACCCTAAACCAACCTCTATACCTAACCTTAACCTAACCCTAAACCAACCCCTATACCTAACCCTACACCAACCCCTATACCTAACTCTACATCAACCCATAACCTAACCCTACACCAACCCCTATACCTAACCCTAAACCAACCCCTAACTTAACCCTAACCTAACTCTAAACCAACCCCTATACCTAACCTTAACTTAACCCTAAACCAACCTCTATACCTAACCTTAACCTAACCCTAAACCAACCCCTATACCTAACCCTACACCAACCCCTATACCTAACTCTACATCAACCCATAACCTAACCCTAAACCAACCCCTAACCTAACCCTACACCGATCCCTATACCTAACCCTATACCTAACCCTACACCAACCCCTATACCTAACTCTACACCAACCCATAACCTAACCCTACACCAACCCCTATACCTAACCCTAACCCTACACAAACCCCTAACTTAACCCTAACTTAACCCTACACCAACCTCTATAACTAACCCTGCACCAATCCCTATACCTAACTGTACACCAACCCCTATACCTAACTCTACACCAACCCCTAACCTAACCTTACTCCAAACCCTATACCTAACCCTACACCAACCCCTATCCCTTCCCTACACTAACCCCTATACCTAACCCTACACCAACCCCTATACCTAACCCTACACCAAACCCCAACTTAACCCTACACCAATCCCTAGACCTAACCCTACACCAACCCCTATATCTAACCCTACACAAATTTATACCTAACCCTACACTAACCCCTATATCTAACCCTACACAAATTTATACCTAACCCTACACTAACCCCTATACCTAACCCTAACCTAACCCTAAACCAACCCCTATACCTAACCTTAACTTAACCCTAAACCAACCTCTATACCTAACCTTAACCTAACCCTAAACCAACCCCTATACCTAACCTTAACCTAACCTTAAACCAACCTCTATACCTAACCCTACACCAACCCATATACCTAACCTAACCTAACTTTAACTTACCTTACAAAAATGAACCATGGTTTTACTACAGTAAATATAGTATCACCATTTATAGTAACATCATTGTTAATTGCATTAAAACTATGGCTTCCACAAAAAAACATGGTTACTACAACATCAACAAAAACAACATGGTTAATTTTACCTGGATCAAACCTTTCTTTCAGCTCCCCAAACTTCACATGACTAAATCACCCAAAGAAATCATCCTTTATATTTATTTTGATCTATTACTTTAAGTAGTATTAAAGGAAATATTAAGAGTGGAAACAGGAAACAGGATGAGAAAAAGTGGGACAAAAGGCGGATTAGAATCTGGGTCGTCCGTATGTAGAAATGCATTTTCCACACCGTCATTACATTCCACACAACTGCAGTGACACTAATGATGCAGTTTGTCTTGAATTTCTGTTTTTCCACCAGATGTTTTGTATGTTTTCAACAGAATGTTTCAATTAAAAATGTTTTATTGCCATGATGCGTCTTTTTTGTCTCGTCTTCGCTAGTGCTGACAAAATCAAAAAACCTTCAACAACAAACATTTTCATTAGTCAAAGATCAGCACTGGTTAAAAAGCAAAAATTAAAATTCTGTCATCATGCTTTCACCCTCATGTCGTTCCAAACACATGACTTTTTTAGAACTTTCACGCTACTGTTTTCCAACAACTGTCAAACTTCAAAAAGTCTCTTTAAAATTTCTCCTCTCATGTTCCACAGAGAAAATAGCAGCATATAAGTTTGGAACAACGTGAGGATGAGTAAATGATGACAAGATTCTTTAAGATGTATTTCACTAGCTGATTTGTCCACCGATGTTTAGTCGTAAACTTCATTTACAGTCGGTGTGTGCAGCCGTGTGAACGACTCCTCGTTGAGTTAATGACCCTGACATTGTTCTCCATGTGTTGT
The DNA here is from genome assembly GCF_019703515.2 of Myxocyprinus asiaticus. NCBI lineage: Eukaryota > Metazoa > Chordata > Actinopteri > Cypriniformes > Catostomidae > Myxocyprinus > Myxocyprinus asiaticus. The sequence goes on along the minus strand of NC_059381.1, from coordinate 264,984 downwards.
TTCTGAGGTTCTCCTGCAGTTCAGTGACTAATACAATAACAATGTCTGTGTTCATTGAATGTTGTTTTTATTTGGTTAAAATGTCATTTTTCTCATGAATCTGTTTTCTTGTGCATCTCAGGGTGGCCTGATCAACTTTGAGAAGAGAAGAAAGGTATGTCTGCACAAAACAAACATTATGATAATGATGATGATGATTTTATATGATGATGATTTTACTCTTTAACTCGTGTATATTCATGCTGTCTGTCTCTCTGTAGGAGTTTGAGGTCATTGCTCAGATCAAGTTGTTACAGTTGGCATGTAATAATTATAATTTTCAGCGTGTGCCTGGTTTCAGTGCGTGGCTCTCCAGCGTGGAGAAGCTGACAGAGGCAGAGAGGTGACAAATACACATCAGTCTATAAGTGCAATTTATATACACTTTAAATACACACACACTCACATACTCACACTCACACCGACACACTCACTACACACAGACACATACACACACACACTCACATACTCACACTCACACACCGACACACTCACTACACACAGACACATACACACACACACTCACATACTCACACTCACACACCGACACACTCACTACACACAGACACATACACACACACACACACACACACACACACACACACACACACACACTCACTCACATACTCACACACACTCACATACTCACACTCACACACCGACACACTCACTACACACACACACACTCACACACTCACACACCGACACACTCACTACACACACATACATACACACACACACTCACTACACACACACACGCATACACACTCACCACACACACACACACTCACATACTCACTACACACACACACACACACACACACCGACAGACACACTCGCTACACACACACACATACACACTCACTACACACACACTACACACACACACACACACTCTCACACACACACACACACACACACACACTCTCACACACACACACACACACTCTCACACACACACACACACACACTCACACTCTCACACACACACACTCACACTCACACACACACACACACACACTCTCACACACACACACACACACACACACACACACACACTCACACACACTCACATACACACTCTCTCACACACACACACACATTCACACACACTCTCACACACACACACACACACTCTCTCACACACACACACACACACACACACACACTCACACACACACTCTCACACACTCACACACACTCACTCACACACACACTCACACACACACACACACATCCACACACACACACACACTCACACACACTCTCACACACTCACACACACTCACTCACACACACACTCACACACACACACACACATCCACACTCACTCACACACTGTGTGTTGTTGCAGTTACAGTCAGTCGTGTGAGATTGAGCCGCTCTCTGAATCGGCCTCCAACACTCTCAGAGCCAAGAAGAGTTCTGGAATCATGAAGAGATGGAGCGAGTGAGTGATGAACATCAACACACCATCGGCAAAGACCTTTTTCTTGTTTTAAGCAAAAACCTCAATAAATTTTGTTAGATGTATGCTTAAAACAAGAGCAGTTTGCTACTGGGGTAAAAAAAAATACTTAATTCAAGATATATTGTCTGCAAACAAGTCGTATTATTTACAAGTAAATGTATGTTATATTAAGGACGTTTAGATATTTTTATTGGGAAGCATAGTTAAAAATACAGATATTTTGTAATGTTTAATATGTAGAGAGTGAGATGTGAGCAGAGCTGATGGTGTTTATCATGTGTTTGTCAGTCGTCAGCCGGTGGGTTCTGGTGAAGGTGGTTCCAGCAGTTCTCACTCAAAGTCTTTCGATCAGCTGCGTTTCCCACCGTGTGTGAGCGGTTCGGTGGGCGATGGCTGCGACTCTCTCAGTGTGACGTCTGCGGGCTCGAGCAGTTCTGACGTGGAAGAGGTCAACATCAGCTTTATCTCTGACTCACCAGACGCTTTGGAGAGGAAGGTGTGCAGATCTTCTGTCTGATGTTCTCTGATGCTTCTGTCCTAAAGCCATAAAAACTCCATCTGACCATGTGTACACCTGCTATTAAGATGCGTTTCGGGTGATCTGATCTCAAGTGTTCAGCACTAAAATCCCCTAACTCTGATCACACACAGAGGTAATGCCCCGGTATACTCACAGCGAAGTGCTGCTTCATTCAGAGCTAAAAAGACGTTTGAAACAGCTGAGTAAGAGTATACTGTTTGCAAACATTCAGACACCGGCCATACCGCTGTGGGAGGCATTTAGAGGAGCATTTAAATATGAGGACGTACAAGACTATATTTAAAACTTTAACTGTTGTGACATTACTGTGTGTTATAAAACACTTTATTCCTCATTCTATGAGTATAATTCACATGAGGTCAGTAAAAGAAGTTGTTTAAACCACTCGATGATGATTTAAAGTAATATACACTTACCAGCCACTTTATTAGGTACACCTGTACATCTACTTATTCATGCGATTATCTAATCAGCCAATCGTGTGGCAGCAGTGTAATGTATAAAATCATGCAGATACTGGTCAGGGACTTTAAGTAATGTTCACATCAACCATCAGAATGGGGAAAAACATGGCATGATTGTTGGTGCCAGATGGGCTGGTTTGAGTGTTTCTGTAACTGCTGATCTCCTGGGATTTTCACATGCAACAGTTTCTATGCAGAAAAGCATTCCTGAACGTACAACACGTCGAATATTGAGGCAGATATTCTACAGCAGCAGAAGACCCCTCCAGGTACCACTACTGTCAGTTTAGATCAGGTAACTGAGGCTGCAGTGGGCACAGGCTCACCAATACTGTACAGTAGACGATTGGAAAAACATCGCCTGGTCTGACAAATCTGGATTTTTGCTGAGGTACACAGACGGTAGGCCCACCGCATCCTCAGCTTTCTGTTCTTGTCTGACAGAAGTGGAACCCAACGTGGTCTTCTGCTGTTGTAGCCCATTCACCTCAAGACATGTTGTGCATTCAGAGATTATATTCTTCTCACCACAATTGTACAGAGCGGTTATCTGAGTTACCGTAGACTTTATCAGTTCAAACCAGTCTGGTCATTCTCTGTTGACCTCTCTCATCAACAAGATGTTTCCGTCCACAGAACTGCCGCTCACTGGATGTTTTTTGTTTTTGGCGCCATTCAGAGTAAATTCTAGAGACTGTTGTGTGTGAAAATCCCAGAAATACTCAAACCAGCCCGTCTGGCACCAACAATCATGCCACGCTCCAATCACTGAGATCAAATTTGTCCCCCATTCTGATGGTTGATGTGAACATTAACTGAAGCTCCTGACCCGTATCTGCATGATTTTATGCACTGCACTGCTGCCACACGATTGGCTGATTAGATAATCACATGAATAAGTAGATGTACTGGTGAACCTAATAAAGTGCTCAGTGAGTGTAGATGCAGTAAATAATGTGTAATTTGTAATGTTTACATTCTGCATTAATGGCGCTAATGCGCTAACACGCTATATGCGACCATATTACGCGCCGGTTACAATCTGTTATGTTTTTAATTTATGATGACACTGATACTGTTGCAAAGATTGGTGCATAAAAAAGTGTAAATGGGCAGAATACAGACAAAAGAATATTTGAGTAGATTTGATTGCTTTTGTAGACTAATTAAATGACATGTTCTTGAAAAATGTCTCGGCGCAAACGATCGTACAGATGTAGGTATGTTTGCACCAGTTCGCTAATAACTCTGCATGTTGACTGATCTTAACTGACTGAATGATAATTAGCTGTCGGCCTCAAAGTAGGTGGAGCTCCAGGCCACACCTACCGTTGACGTGGACCAATGGCAGCAAGAAGGTGTTTATCAACCGGTACAAAATTTGCGCTGGCGAGCTGTTACGAACCAACAAAACAACTCAAATACACCTTGGTTTTGCCCAAACTTTGGTTCAAAATGACGTCACACCCGTTCGTTCTTTGATCACGTATGAAGTATGCCGGGGCCTGTAGTCAGAAACACATTTGAAGTGTGGCCACTAATCCGTACTGATGCTTCCCAGATAACAATTAAGCACCACCCACTCGCCTGTCAATCAACCATTGTACCAAAAAATGGGTTTTAAATTTTGCCAGTGATGTACTACATAACAAGAAAACAACCGACTGATTGTAAAATTGTGTAAAAGCCCACACATACATGAAGAAGACTTCACAGAACATCTGTCGTTGTGTCTGATTTCACCACACAGAGTTTGACTAAAATAACACTGAACATTCTGCTTAAAACATGAGAATAATAGTCAAGTATGTTTGGGAGAAACAGTGTGCTAATGTTGTGTTTTGTTTTAGACTTTTATGAGCTGTTTCAAAATGCAGTAACACGCTGATGTGGTGATTGTTGTATGTCTTCATGAAATTAGAGACCCTTGAAATCTGAACACAAGTGCTCATTGGAGACTCATGTTAATAGCAGGTGTCTGGACTGAGCACTTGTGAGGTGTAAACAGGACTGATGTTGTGAGCTCGCTGCAGAGCTCTGCCGTGTCTGTTTGGTGACTGTAGCTGTACTTCCTTCCTGTAGATGTCAGCGCCCTTCGTAAAACATTCCAATTCTACCTTAGGAAAGTGCGGCCCGCCAGGAGACCTGACACCAACGGTACTCTCTCTCTCTCTCTGCCATCCGTGTCTGGGATCATTCATGTCTCTCGTCCATTCTCACAGAACTCATCGTCATTGACGTTCATTGTGTCAGTGTATCTGCTGTGTGTGTTTGTGTGTCAGTGATGATCAGGCCAATCGCACAATGACAGATAGCAGCTCGTTGCCTTTTAATCAATTACAAGAGGTCTATGTCAAATCAACCAATCCTGATTTTATTATTACTTTGTCTGAACAAAGATAAACATAAATGATGATGAGAGCCAAAATATTAAATGTCATGGATCAATATTATAATAATTATATTTATCACATATTATACATTTGCACATATACAGTGAAATTCTTTTTTTTTTCACATATCCCAGCTAAGCTGGGGTCAGAGTGCAGGGTCAGCCATGATATGGCACCCCTGGAGCTGATAGGGTCAAGGGCCCAACAGTGGCATCTTGGCAGTGCTGGGGCTTGAACCCCTGACCTTCTGATCAGTAACCCAGAGCCTTAACCGCTGAGCCACCACTGCCAATATTTACTGAGTAATCCATTATATTGTAGAGGGGGGTTCAAATTGACAATCTTCGCCAATGATTTTGGAGCAAAACTACAGGTGAAAAAAATAACCTTAGAAAGGTGTCAGCATCATAATTGTAGTTTTACACAGAGATTGGTAGATCCATTACTAAAATCAGTTGACTTCAACACCTCTTGTTGCATTATATGCCAATGGTGTGAGTCCAAATATGGGAAAAAACACTTTTTTTGTGTTGTTTTTCCACAGTTGGAGTGCCAATAATTCCAGATGTTTTAAAGATATCTTAATATCCTTTTAGATTCTGGTTCAGAACAAACTTTCCTTTTGGTATTTTCATTTTGTAGGCTCTATATGGTTAAATCCCAGAGATATGGGGCTCGGCTCCATCCCAAAATTGTACCCATTTTTAATGGTGGAAAACCAAATGTGGGTCAAGTGGTGTGAAGCTAGTTTTTCTTCTCAAACAAAACAAAGGTCTGAAGGACAGATAATGTTAAAACTAGAAATGTACCATTATCTATTAGAAAATAAAAACAATATACATTTTCAAGAGTGACTCTTCAGTTAGTGCAATACCTAAATCTAGTGTTTGGATTTTAGAAATGTACATCTGCAAAGGAGCTGAAACTCTACTGTATTGGTACTGATTTTCATGTTCTGATTATTAAGTGTCTGGGCATCAGAGACTGTAAATTATAGAGATCTTAATCTTGGTGGGATGGTCCCAAATCCCCCGCACTACTCAATAATCTGACACAAGGTGACATGGACAACAGTTTAATATGTTTTTAGCTGTTGCTCATTGTTGCACTAATTTTGTCGTAGGATCTGCAATCTGTGGGTTTTCTTCACAGATTGGTTGACGTAAAAGTGTGATGAGCTTCTTTCTTGTAGTGTGTTGCCCTGTTGAAAAGACCAGTTGTGTTTTGGATGCTGGTGTCCCCATCAGGCTTCTTAACTAGCTTAACTAGTAAGACTTCCTTGGTTAGACTTCATCAGATAGAACATGTTGGTTGACCAGCATGACTATTCTGCTCCACCAGTAAGACCAGCACCAAACCAGCCTGGACCAGAATGGCAATTCATGCTTATCTAAGCTGGTCTTTTCAGCAGGGTTTAAAAGGAAATATACAGCTGTTTTCATCTCACTCTCATTGTTTGTATTTCCTGCTGAGACTGTGGATTGTATCTGGTCTGGAATCATCAGTTCATCCATCACTCTGAGATCTTCTTCAGCTCTTATAGATTCACTAGAGTCTCTGTGTCTCCTGCAGTTCTGGGAGTCCACGTCTCTGTCATCTCTGGACGCGTCAGGTCTCGGCTCAGGTTCTGGCTCCAGTAGTGCCTCCTCGTCTTCGGTGTCGTCCACACCGGTCACAGCGTCCCGCTCACACAAGCGCTCCGTCTCGGGCGTGTCCAGTTACTCGTCTCTGTCCCTGCCGCTGTACAACCAGCAGGTGGACGATTGCTGCATCATCAGAGTCAGTCTGGACGTGGACAACGGAAACATGTACAAGAGTATACTGGTGAGAGAGAATCATCTCATACAGTCGTTCTCAACTGGTTTCACTTCAAATCAAAGATTGAAACCTGTCAAGGAAACGTCCTAGTCATAATTAAACCTGAATCAATAAAAAAAAACATATATATATTATGCATAAAGAAAATGAAGCCTATATTTAGGACCATTGAGATTTTTTGCATTGGGACATTATTTTCAGGACACTAAAGCAAATTTTACCCCCAAATTCTCATTACCATAACACATCCAGATGTTTTTACTATTCACATTGTTTTTAATAATGATTCTCATTCTTGCAATGCGCTCTCTTTTTTTTTTTTTTACTGTATTACAGCTAAATGTAAAAAATTGTAATGGCCCTAAAAATAGACTTACATAGAAATATGCAAAACATAATTTCTTATTTCTTTTGATTTGGAGTGTCATAGGACGAGGACATTCTCTTGAAAGGTTTTTGTAAGAATCACGCTTTAACATTACCTTAATCAATATGCAAAAATGTTAAAATAACATTCGCTGAATAGGAAAATTGTCAATTTTGGTTTCTAAAAGTCCCTTAAATGTCCCAATAAAAAGCCAGTAATTGTGTTCGTTGTAATTATGTTTCTCCTCACTGCATGTGAATCTGTATCTAATATAGTCTGTTGTATTCTCTTTGACCTTGTGTAGTTTTGTTGATGGTTTTTGAGGATGAGTTCATGTCACACAATCTGTCCTTGTTGATTTCTGTCTGATTTGACAAGCTTCTATTAAGTGAAAGATGAATTTGGGCCAAATTAGCACAGAGTTTGATTTGACACACATCCTTTGACATTAACAACAAAAGATATGGGAAGTGTTTTTTCAAAGTTGTTAAGTCTATTTATTTTGCTATTCTAACTAGGCATGTTTATGTGGAGGGGGTTGTATTTTATTATTTGCATTTAGCATTGTTTTTCCCTGCTGTCAGAAGTGACCTGAGACCCATTTTGGTTTATCAACTGGCCAGCCGGGGCCAATAACCCAAAATCAATCTGCGTTCCCACCATTGGGCCAATAGCCCTGCAGTGTTGCTCTAAAACCCACCCTTAATATGCCGCCCGACTAACAGTGGGACGATGTCCCAGCACACCATCTATGAAAGTTCACCGAACCATGGAAAGTAATTTCTTTGGGCAGCGCTTTGTCCATTGGCCTTTTAACGGACTTGTACTGTGCCAGCATTTTTTTTATTTATTTATTTTCCCCAAATCTATACTGTTGTGTGCTGGATACACAACCTGAGAAGTTTGCGAAACTCTGCCTTTGACATTGAACCAGCCTCAATCCCCAGTTGGCCTTGTTTGGCCCAAGTGTAATCAGCGAACCAAAGGCCATTGGCCCCGAGGAGGCATGATGAAGCCCCAAAAATGTTTGTTTGTCACCCAGAAAGTGACAGTGGGAATGCAATTGGCCCTGGCATGCACTAGCATGGCCTCATTTGGCCTATGTGACAAGCCTCTAGTTCTCTTCGTTGTATCAAGGGAATGAGGAAGTGGGAGACAAGTAATCTGTCCACGTTCTCTCGTATTTATTTTGATAAACACTTTTAAGTGCACACAGCAATTCACACACTATAACACACACAGACAGCCTTGTGTGTGTCTCTCTCTCTATTCTCTGGCGGTTTGGACTGCCCTTTTATCCCCCTCCAGCTCTCACTGCAACACAAAACAGCTATTAGAGGTGATTTCCCACAGGTGTCAATCCTTACCGTTCTTCCTTTCCCAGCCTCGCTCTCCACAGACGTCACTCGGCCACACCCACATCACCACAGCCTGATAGTGGAAATGTGGCTAATGAATTCTTTCACATGAGAAAGTCCATTTGACATCAGAATTCGGTTTGTATGGTTGGTGTGAAAGTTTTCTGAACCCTGATGCGCACCAAGACACCGCTAATGAATTGGCTTGAAAATGGGTGTCTGGATTTCAGTTCATGTAGACTCCAGTCGGGTTAAAGCTGTCTGGCCTTATTTATTAATAGAATGTGAATAAAGTGTGTGTGTGTGTTTCAGGTGACCAGTCAGGATAAGACTCCAGCAGTGGTCAGGAAAGCCATGGTTAAACACAACCTAGACCGGGAGAGAGCCGAAGATTACGAGCTGGTTCAGAAAATCAGTGAAGACAAGGGTAAAATACCATCATAAAATGTCTGTGAACATGCTTTCAAGTAACTGAAACTAGGAACTACACTTTTTGGCCAAATTGAAAATTACCTGATTTTAAAGTAGATCCTGTTCTTTTATTTCAACACAGAGCTGAAGATTCCTGAAAATGCCAACGTTTTTTATGCCATGAACTCCACGGCCAACTACAACTTTGTGTTGAAGAAGAGAGGTTTCCCCAGAACGGGTCGAACCAAACACGTGGCTAGCTCCACGCTGCCTCGAATGAAACAGAAAGGTCTTAAAATCGCTAAGGGAATCTTCTGAACTCACAAACTCTGCTCACGATTGGATTTAAGCGTTCAGCAGATCCGGCCGGCACCGCTCAGACTTGTAAAGGTGTCATGAGGAGTTTGGCAGGGACTGCCGATCTTTATGTTTACAGCCATTCCTGAAACTCCTAAACCACTTTCCACATCAGCCTTCATCTGTGATGTCACTACCAGGTCTGCTTCTGATGTCACTTCCTGTGGGCTGTAAGCTGTTTTTTTCTGTCAAAGGACTGAACTGGCATCAGACAGGAGAATGCAGGCAGTTTGGACGCTTGTGACATCTGGTGTTCCTTTCAGTCAATGTGAAACGCCGTTCACAACCCATTTTACTGTAATCTGATGTATTTCTAAGTGAAACAGGATGTTAAGTGAGAAAAACTGTAGGGCAGGACTCGATGTTAGCCATGGGGGAATTGACTGGATGGTGAGATTGGAGCCAGATGGTTGGAGGGGTTGAAAAGTAAGAGGGACATTGATGACGTCCGCCAAGAAAAGTCGTTTCAGGACAAAGACAGAACTATTTTTTCATTGGAAAAACATCCACTGATGAATCGTTCACATTAACACCAGGAGCGAGTATTAGGAAAGTAAACAGAGTCATTTATTTCATGTTGACTGAAGTATGGTTCAGACTCCTGCAGGGGTACCAGAATGCATCTCTTTTCTTCATGATTTAGTTCTCACGGCGAGTGTTTCAAACACTCAATATTTTGATCATAGTAACAGCAAGTGTCTGAAATAAAAATTAGATGCCCTGAGTTTTGAGGATTTGCACAATGTTTTGGGTGTGTTGTCGATGTTGTTGTCGTGGTATCGTTCAATCCTGCCTTGTGATTGGCTGAAGAGAGAAATGTAATGTTAAATTGCACAGAAAAAGAGATGAGAGTTTTGATGAGTTTGTTTTTGTACCTGTAGTTCAGCGATTGTCCATGACTGAATGCACACATGACTGAGTGGCAGCGACCTGCCATATTTCCAGAACTCAGATCTTTTATACACAACTGTGTGCGTCTGTGTGCGCGTGCATGAGCTTGCTATGTGTGTTCTTAAAGTCCCTGTATGTATGTTCGTGTCTTGTGTTTTATAACTGAAAGGGCCAAAGATCTCTGCTCATTTCACAAGCGTGTCCGTCTCTTGAGGTCAGCACTGCCTGTTCAGGAAAATCAGTCTTTTCCCAAGATCTGTCCGATCAGTTTGGAATACCACACATATCTGGTGCCATTTGTCTTTTTCACTGTCAAAAGAGAAAGGAAGAAGACTTTATTAACTCACACACTCTGTTTTTGTATGGTTTTTTTTTTTTTTTTTTGTAATTTTTGTACAATATGAATTGTCCTTTGTACTTTTGCCTTTTATTTGGTTTGTGTGTGTTTGCCGGTGTATTTATTGATTTGTAAATACTTTTTGTAGCATTGTACATTTAGTTTCTTCTCCCATGTAATTATAAATTAATATGTAAATATGAATATATCTATGCGAAGTTTATACCACTGCAATTATAGGTTTGTGTTTCTTTCAGCTCCCTGTTGGGTTTCTGTTTGTCTTGTTTTTTATGGGTTAAATTTGATATTGTTTCCCTCATGATGCACTGTTTCTAATATTGGAGAAAACACTAATAAACACATGCAGTGCGATTCAGTCAAAGTCTTCCTTTGTTTTCCTCTGGATGCTGTAGTCCATGTATCCTATTAAAACAAGAAGAAAGCAAGTGCTCTTTTAATACTTCAATACTTCAGTAAAGTGATCAGCAGGTGGCACTATGAACATAGTTTTTAGCTGTACTGCAAGAGAAGCCTGAAATCCTCGATTCTGAGAAGACTTCAGGTTAAAAGAGCCAAAGAAATGAGAGATGACTAGTTAATTTAAGAAATATTTCACTACCCATTTACTTACCCTCTTATCATTTCAAGAACTTTTGAGGAATCTTTTACACAACAATTTTCCATACATTTATTCATATTTATACTAGGTCTAGGGTTGCCACTTTTTAAGTTTTAAAATAAGGGACATTTAAATGGAGGGGATCACGGCCCCTAACCACATCCTCCACAGTTTTAGCAATAAATGTGTTGAGTTAATATGCATTATTAATACAAATGTTATATACTTTCTTATATGCTGAAATGAGAACTTTCCTGACCCATGACTTATATCATTTATATGTTCAAAATATATGTATTTTAATTTTTTCGATTATTTGTCTTCTTTATCATATGTATCATTTCAGATGGTTTATACATATGTTTTTACATTTTTTACATTTATTTTATTTGTTTATTTTTTCCTTCACCTGTACTTGTCTTTATGATTGTTTTCATACATTGTTTGATCTTATTAAACATTTATATAGAAAAAAACTCCACAGTTTTAGAACCATTTGTGGACTTTTGAGATGGTCTCTTGCCCACCATAGGCAACTTTTCCAACTTATATCAATGTTAAATTCGCGATCTGGAATGATATTTCTGTGATGCCATCTGACCATCTTAAATACGGGACAAATCACGTCCCGTATTGATTCAATACGGGACGCATCATTTTATCTTTAAATACGGGACGATCCCGTATTTTACGGGACGGGTGGCAACCCTAACTAGGTCTAACTTGTGTTAAGCCTAGTATTTCAAGCCTTTGTGTGAGAAAAAGACCCCAAAAATAAGTAATTTTTCACTGAAAATGTTCCCCTCCGCTCGCCACAGCTCTCCAAATGTTATTCTCCATTATAAATATTTGAACTGCCATAATTCGATTATGACACATGAGAACCGGAAGTGTTTGATGTCAATGTCCTCAAACCTTTCATTTGTTGAATCTGAACACGGACACAAATTGGTTTTGAGCTTCGGTGGACGGGAAGATTTCTGTGAGCTAAACCTAATTTTCCTTAAACCTCAAATAGACAAAAATCAAGACCAGTCAAGACATTACGAAAAAGACACCGACATAACTTCATATTAAACGTGCCCACAGTGACCAACCCTTGAACAAGAATGAGAAGTCTTAACCATGAGCAGACTCAATTCAGTTAATTTCTCTTACTGCACGCATATTTATATAAAATCTCTTTATAAAAAATATGTTAAGTGACTTATTTAACTTGACTTAACGATAAGCTCTTAAAGTACATTAATTGTAAAGACAAGTAGTGTTCTTAAATATTATGAATGTTTGTAACAGTCGAGAAGACCAAATGCGTCGGTTATGTATAATAATTCACCTGTATAACATCTTCACCGTGAATTTTACAGTGTACAACAGCATAACTGTTAAAGTTTGAATCTTTCCCGCCCCTGCTGAACCCCGCGAAAAGCGCTGTCACGTGATACCCGTTACTTTTCTCATCGCAGTTCAGGATTACAGCATGTTATTTTATTGAATCATTTTAGCGTTTTTAGTTATTTTCATTTATTTGTCAGATTCCAGTTCTTGCAAATGATAAACTTAAAAGATTGCAGTTTTTAGTGGTAAAAAAGCATCATTGAAACATCCTGGGGTTTGAATACGGCTCAATGGATCCTTCAGTATATTCCCTCGGGGAAATTATCATTTATGTCAAGTGACTAGTTAATATTATTAACTAGCAACATTAACGATTCTGTTTGCTTATTGACGTCAGAACCGGAGAGCCAATGAGCGACGAGACCGCAGCTGCGTCAGTGACCTCTGTCAGCACGTAAGCAGAAACTACAGCAGGACACTAGTGTCATTGTACACAGGTATGATTGTCATTAAAGTGTGTTTGTTCACATTCAGCGGTGTTTTAGAACACTAAGTATGTTTTACATGAACGCTCATGTTTGTTGAGGTAGATCTGTTTCTCTCAGATATGATTCAGTTTTGAACACATGATCGATCTGAACATGTTTCTCTTCTCATTAGTTGTGTGTGGTGTGAATGAGAAGAGATTAGCGTTATTAGTTGTGTGTGGTGTGAATGAGAAGAGATTAGCGTTATTAGTTGTGTGTGGTGTGAATGAGAAGAGATTAGCGTTATTAGTTGTGTGTGGTGTGAATGAGGAGAGAGTAGCGTTAGTAGTTGTGTGTGGTGTGAATGAGGAGAGAGTAGCGTTAGTAGTTGTGTGTGGTGTGAATGAGGAGAGAGTAGCGTTAGTAGTTGTGTGTGGTGTGAATGAGGAGAGAGTAGCGTTAGTAGTTGTGTGTGGTGTGAATGAGGAGAGAGTGGCGTTAGTAGTTGTGTGTGGTGTGAATGAGGAGAGAGTGGCGTTAGTAGTTGTGTGTGGTGTGAATGAGGAGAGAGTAGCGTTAGTAGTTGTGTGTGGTGTGAATGAGGAGAGAGTAGCGTTAGTAGTTGTGTGTGGTGTGAATGAGAAGAGATTAGCGTTAGTAGTTGTGTGTGGTGTGAATGAGGAGAGAGTAGCGTTATTAGTTGTGTGTGGTGTGAATGAGGAGAGAGTAGCGTTAGTAGTTGTGTGTGGTGTGAATGAGGAGAGAGTAGCGTTAGTAGTTGTGTGTGGTGTGAATGAGAAGAGAGTAGCGTTAGTAGTTGTGTGTGGTGTGAATGAGGAGAGAGTAGCGTTAGTAGTTGTGTGTGGTGTGAATGAGGAGAGAGTAGCGTTAGTAGTTGTGTGTGGTGTGAATGAGGAGAGAGTAGCGTTAGTAGTTGTGTGTGGTGTGAATGAGAAGAGATTAGCGTTAGTAGTTGTGTGTGGTGTGAATGAGAAGAGATTAGCGTTAGTAGTTGTGTGTGGTGTGAATGAGAAGAGATTGGCGTTAGTAGTTGTGTGTGGTGTGAATGAGGAGAGAGTAGCGTTAGTAGTTGTGTGTGGTGTGAATGAGAAGAGATTGGCGTTAGTAGTTGTGTGTGGTGTGAATGAGAAGAGAGTGGCGTTAGTAGTTGTGTGTGGTGTGAATGAGAAGAGAGTGGCGTTAGTAGTTGTGTGTGGTGTGAATGAGAAGAGAGTGGCGTTAGTAGTTGTGTGTGGTGTGAATGAGAAGAGATTGGCGTTAGTAGTTGTGTGTGGTGTGAATGAGAAGAGATTGGCGTTAGTAGTTGTGTGTGGTGTGAATGAGAAGAGAGTAGCGTTATTAGTTGTGTGTGGTGTGAATGAGAAGAGATTAGCGTTAGTAGTTGTGTGTGGTGTGAATGAGAAGAGATTGGCGTTAGTAGTTGTGTGTGGTGTGAATGAGAAGAGATTGGCGTTAGTAGTTGTGTGTGGTGTGAATGAGGAGAGAGTAGCGTTAGTAGTTGTGTGTGGTGTGAATGAGAAGAGATTAGCGTTAGTAGTTGTGTGTGGTGTGAATGAGAAGAGATTAGCGTTAGTAGTTGTGTGTGGTGTGAATGAGAAGAGATTAGCGTTAGTAGTTGTGTGTGGTGTGAATGAGAAGAGATTAGCGTTAGTAGTTGTGTGTGGTGTGAATGAGAAGAGATTAGCGTTAGTAGTTGTGTGTGGTGTGAATGAGGAGAGATTAGCGTTAGTAGTTGTGTGTGGTGTGAATGAGGAGAGAGTAGCGTTAGTAGTTGTGTGTGGTGTGAATGAGGAGAGAGTAGCGTTAGTAGTTGTGTGTGGTGTGAATGAGGAGAGATTAGCGTTAGTAGTTGTGTGTGGTGTGAATGAGAAGAGATTAGCGTTATTAGTTGTGTGTGGTGTGAATGAGGAGAGAGTAGCGTTAGTAGTTGTGTGTGGTGTGAATGAGGAGAGAGTAGCGTTAGTAGTTGTGTGTGGTGTGAATGAGAAGAGAGTAGCGTTAGTAGTTGTGTGTGGTGTGAATGAGGAGAGAGTAGCGTTAGTAGTTGTGTGTGGTGTGAATGAGGAGAGAGTAGCGTTAGTAGTTGTGTGTGGTGTGAATGAGGAGAGAGTAGCGTTAGTAGTTGTGTGTGGTGTGAATGAGAAGAGAGTAGCGTTAGTAGTTGTGTGTGGTGTGAATGAGGAGAGAGTAGCGTTAGTAGTTGTGTGTGGTGTAAATGAGGAGAGAGTAGCGTTAGTAGTTGTGTGTGGTGTAAATGAGATTGTAATGAGGTTTATGTTGATACACTGCAGTAAATGACTAATCAGGATGTGAGGACATTTCACGCGAAACCTCACAAATTAAAAATGTGCATAAAGAAAATGTTTATTTTAGGGCCTAACCAGTTTTTGCTATAATTTAATGATAGTTATCCTTTCCACCAGTACTTATTACCAATTATCATTCTCAAAAAATCTCATTTGTATTACTTATTACATTTATATAAATTCTGTTTAATATCAGCAAACATTATATGTAAATCATAAGCTTTTAAAACATTCGTTAGTACTAGTTGCCTTAAATAATGCTCATTACAGTCATTTGTATCATTATGGAGTATAATGAAAATAAGGGAAAATGTCTGGACACAGTAATGAGAATAAATTAGTTTTGTGTTGTTAAACTGTGATAAAATTAAAATATTTTAAAATGGTCCTGAAAGCTGTAGTATGACGACACTAGTGAAAAAAATACTTTTTGTTTTCAGAGCAGCTTTCTGAATATGCCCCTCATCTGCCATTGGTCAAACAAAGAGAGAGTCCCACCCCCAACTCACGCCATTGGTTGAGTGATGTTGTTGGGGTGGGTCTAAGCGGGTCACTCAAAACAAACACAGGAATTTCCATAGTGCCACAGAGACACAGTGTTTAAAGTTTTTGAGAAAATTAACCTGTGAATGGGTCAGTAATAGTTTTCTCTGCATATTAAGCTGGGATAGAAGAAAGTATTTTAACACAGAAGAAGTTACATCAGCTTTAAGAGACTCTTAGGAGGCATTATGTTCCCTCGCAATATATGGTGACTGTAGTAAAACCATGGTTTATTTCTTTAATAATAAAAATAACTATAGTAATAATAATACAGGGAAGCCAATACTATGGTAATAAAAATAATAATCATTCTGCCAAAGAAGTAAAAAAGTGGTTACTGTTTTACTATAGTAACACCATGATTGATTTGAGGTTTCCACCAAGAAAAAAACCTCCAACAAAAACAAATCGTGCCCTTATGTAAATTATCCATGGTTTTACTATAGTAAACTTGCAGTTACCATGTTTTGTAGTAAGAGCATGGTTTTAAAAACAAGTACCACCACAAATTAACCATTGTGTTTTTATAGTAAAACTAACCATGTTTTTTTTTTTGGCAGAATGATTATGATTGAATAGTTTTAGTTTATTTGATTAAGGTATTGCAAGAGAACACAAAACTATTTCAGAAAATGAATTCCTTCATTGTCCTCTTAGATTAATATTTACATGTTTGAAGAGTCCAGTAGAAATCTGTATTTAAACAGTGTTGTTGTGTGTTTTCTGCAGGATGGGTTTCCTGCTCTCTAAATCCATGGAGCAGAACTTCCAGAAACAGCAGGAGTTCATGCTTCTCAACGCTCGACTGCAGGTACAGAAATGAGTTTGAGAGAATCATTACAGACACTTCAACAATATACAGTACTGAGCAAATGTTTTAGGCACTTGTGAAAAATGTTGCATAGTGAGGATGTCTTCAAAAATAATGCCATAAATAGTTTTCATTTATCACTTAATGTCATACAAAGTCCAGTAAACATAAAAAAGCTAAATCAATATTTGGTGTGAGCACTTTTGCCTTTAAAACAGCCCCAATTCTCCTAGATACACCTGGACACAGTTTTTCTTGGTTGTTGGCAGATATGATGTTCAAACTTCTTGGAGAATTCACCACAGTTCTTCTGTTTATTTAGTCTCAATTGCTTCTGTCTCTTTATGTCATCTCAGACTGACACGATGTTCAGTGGGGGGCTTTGTGGGGACCATGACATCTGTTGCAGGGCTCCCTGTTCTTCTATTCTAAAGTAATGTTTGGGAGTCTAAAAATTATATTTCCTATTGACACACTAAAGATATAAATAACCATCTTAAGACAAATGCTTTTGTGAAACATCTTATGTGTGTAAAAATTTTGCACAGTACTGTAATTATTAATCAAAGTCATAATCCACATTTATACTGGAGTTCCTAATTATACAGAGAACTAAATTAACACTTTTGCATTGTGCTTCAAATACATACTAATCATGATTAATAATAATATAGTAATGGTGTTAATGCAGATCATTATGAGTTGCCCCATCAGTAGAATGGTTTTAATATTTAAATGTTTTATAGAGAATGTGAATGTGATCCCAACACTCAGATTAAATCAAGCACAGAAAAAGTTTTTACTGACAAAGTACTTTTATGAAATATTATAAATTTAATTACACAACTGTGAAATTTAATAATTTTGCCAAGGTTTTTTTTTTTTTTTTTTGTGTGGTACACACAGTTTAGTTTTTAATGACCATTTTGCACCCTCTGTGTTAGAGATGCACCGATATGAACATTTCTGTCCGATACTGATTTTAACAAATAACTCTTGGCCGATACCGATATTTTGCCACTTACGTTAATTTGTCATCAGATCACTGTTTTGCTCAGGAATTGTGTTTTAAAAATTCCTTAGTGTACTAAGAGTTACAAAAGCTTTTGTTCTAACAGTAAATAATTTCTATTGAACATGGATTTGATCTCTTGAATACATTACAGGCCAAAATTTAATTAATTAGAAGTTAAAAAAATAAAAAAATATATATTAAAAATAACTAAATATTGTAGCATAATGCTTGATGTGAAATAAAGGTTATTTTATACTTCTGAAACATTTCTGCACTTCTGTTTTTGCAGTTCAAAACAACAGAACTCACATTTTACATGTATGTTCTGTATATGATAGAACTTTATAAATTCATATTATGCATATGTTGGGCAATACCAAGGAAATGCCAACCACATCATGAAAAATACAAAGTATACTTTTAAGTTCTATAGTGGTGTGATGGATAATGGAAGATGCCATCCAGACCGCTAGAGGGCGCCACTTGCTTACACAATGACCTTATTTGGATTTCAGTCTTAATTCAATCAATCATGTAGCGTTAATGCAGGGATTAGCATTACATTTTTGGCCATCTGGCCACTGTGGCTAGTGGTGTTCCAAAGTCACTAGCCACTCAGTATTTTCACTAGCCAAAATCCCCCGTCCCACAAAAAGTGATGAAACAAACTGGAGACAGTAACTGCATGCATTTGTTTTGGATATTTTATTTGAATAAGAATAATGAGTTCAGCAGGATTTAAGTGATCTCTTAAAATATCTGAAGGCAAACATGACCAGTTAACTGGATTAGGACAGAACAGGAGGAAAACCAGATTTTAACCCCTTTAACCACTTCAGCTCTTAAAACCACCCCCGGGTTGAAAATTAAATAATGACGATCATCCTTCAATATTTATATGTCCTGATGGAACATTAACAGTCATATGTGGTATCATTACAAAGCTTAGACCCTCTAATTTTCACACAAAACCATTTATTTATCACGCAGCATTTGAATGCCTAAATGGTGGTGGTGGCATAGTGGACTAAAGCACTGAACTGGTAAGCGGAAGGTTGTTGTTCAATCCCCACAGTCACCACCATTGTGTCCTTGAGTAAGGCACTTAACTCCAGGTTGCTCCAGGGGGATTGTCCCTGTAATAAGGGCACTGTAAGTCGCTTTGGATAAAAGCATCTGCCAAATGCATAAATGTAAATGTAAATGTAAATTCCCATTTCCGCAGCAAATATACAGATAAAAATCAAGTATGATTATGAATATTTTTCATATCGCTCAGATTTGATGAACATAGACAAGCCATATATCAAACAAAAGCTCTCATTCTCCATATTATGTATATTTAGTTTATTTTGTTGGAATTAAATGAATCGCAAAGAAGATCTTTTATATTTGTAAACATAGGTTGTAGAACATAGGTTGTTATTTTCATAAAATCGGCCAAATATGGTATCGTCCACGGATAATGACGAGACACATAGCATTGGAAAGCTGATGATCTAAGCTGTCCAAAGACACGTCTTTCCCTCCCGACCAATCAGAGCCTGAGATAATCATCATCATAGTCTGTGTACAGTTGGGCGTCAACACGAGGCCTGTATCGTGCGCTCACGTGAGACGCACTTCGTATTGCCGAAGCACTTGCAGACGCACACATGCACTTTATTTTTATAGTTTATTATTTATCTTAATATGGCTCCAAAAAAGCAAAACATGCAGCAAAAGAGAGTTTATACATTTGTTATGATATTATAAATAAATAAATAAAAACATCTTCAGTATTTTCATGTCTCAGGTCTCATTTTCGTCTATCCCATTAATAATATTTTGTGTGTCTTTGAAAAGAAGATAAGAAAACCTGTTTGGGAATGCTGTTGTCATGTATATCAAATAGTAAAAGTAGGATTTTTGGTGTAATATTCTTTGTAATAGCTTGTTTTTGCATTGGAGACACTAAATGGCCACTTTACCTCCCTTCGATTTCATAGTAATACCTTTTGAATGGTAAACGTTAGAGAAAAAACTCTTTTTCAATGTTTGCTGCCATCTAGTGGAATCAAACAAAACCTGCCATATATAAAAACAGCATACAGGGCCAGAATTATGCACTTTTAAAGACATAATTCAAACAACAAAAAATCAAAAAGCACCTATTTTTTGGGGTTTATTACAGTAGTTTGAACACATACAATAACAACTATTGATTATTGATCATTATTTAATTATATAATAATTAAGCTTCCTTTAAAATGAGACCAAAATTGTACATTGACTTCACTGTATGTGAGTAAGAGGAGCCTTCAGATTTGGGTATGTCAGTTTCGGACAGAATTCCAAAAAATAAAAAAGAGCTGAACAGGTTAACCGTTCTAAAATGTACTTTTTTATTTTTTTAACAGTGGCATTAATGATAAAGTCATTGCCACAGGAAAGACCATGAATGGCTCCACATTACTGTGGTTAGGTGAATACAGATAGTCTTCCTAAAAAATCAACAGTAGTATGTGTTATGAAAAGCTAAGAGCCTAAAACATGATTAGAAACCTTTAACTACGACTTTCACAGTTAATAATTCCATGAAGTAGAAAATGGATAATAAAATGGATACGTTAGGTAGATTAAACTCAGTCACTATTTACTTTCATTGCATTTCAATACATTCATCTTTTCCATTCATGGAAGAAAGTCCTAAAGGTTTGGATCAAGATAAAGGTGACTGAATGATGACAGAATAATTATTAATAATAAAAATGAGGTCTTATAGATTCTCCCTAATCAATTTCATATGCATCTATACCAGTGACCAGTTAGTGTTACTGCAGTAAAAACTGAGATGTATTTTAAAAAACGTGTAATTGATGTTGATACAGGGCGCATCGTTATCTCTTTCAGGGCCGTCTCCATGTAGAGCTTTTTACTAGAACGTTCTTTGTAGAATTCAAATGGGTCACATAAGTTTTGTGGTCTCCGCCGCGACATCGAAGCCCAACTGAATCATGCACGTTTCGCTTTGCGCTGTCCCAGAGCTCTGGATCCATCTCTGGAGCGTGTCAGAAATGAGAGCCATATTTACTGCTTATAAAACGCTGGATGCAAGATGAATACAATTAACTTTTCTTCGGCTGTGACCACCAGCCAAAGTGGCTAGTAAGGGTGACGGAGTTACACGCCACTGCTGATTTCTACCCGCATTTGTTGGGTTGGCGGGTGTTAATGTCAAGCCCTGTTAATGGATACCGTACCATAGGGATGGGGTGATATGGGTATCTCACGATTCAGTTCGATATACGATATGAGGTTCACAATTCGATATAATCTCGATTAGCTTTTATAACACGTAAATTACAATATGTTACAGAACATTCTTTATTTTCTGAATTTTTTTTGTTGAGCAAAACACACAATTTCTCATCAATAAAGTTCTTTAATACACAATATAAATGCTCAAAGTTTAAATAATAAGAGTTTCTCTATAAGAAAAGATCACAAACAAATAAGTTTTCAGAAATAGTGAGCTACATTCAGTCTGATCAGATGCAGAACTGAACAAAACACGTCCTGAAAAGAGTATGTGAAAGTGTGTATTTATATTTTAATAATTTGTTTGTCATCATTATTATAATCAAAATGTAACTTTATCACTGTTTAAAATAATGTGTACAATTTACAAGTAAATACATTGAGTTTACATTCATTTGCATAAGAAACGCTAAAAAGGTTACTGTCACTTTAAGAGTTTAATGAGCCGCTCACAGTGTTCCACATCAACGAATCTCTCGCTTTCTTTAACACATCCATGCTGCGTGAGATTAAAATGAATATTTCTTTGTACTTTATAAAGATATTAAGACACATTATTTAATGAAAGTGGAGTCGCCTCATCTTTGATGGACACACATTACACGGAGGAAACGATCTGTTTTAATCTCAAGCACTTTTCATCAAAACAAGGAGATTTTCCAGGTATTCCAGTTCTTACATTTCTAACAGATAAATTCAAGCACTTTAAGGACCTTGTGTGAACCCTGTAAACAGTGTAGAATAAAGTGCAGTAGTGGTCAAATCAAGCGATAGAGAGATTATGATGTTTAATCGGTCATTTCATTCATGATCACATGGACAGGAAACAATGTTGCAAATTTTGAAATATCGAATTATGCCACGATAAGGTTTGTCATTTTTTTGGTTCATGATATATCAAAATTCAATACATTGTCCCATCCCTACCAAACCAATGTCTCAGAAGTCAAAGTCTGCTGGTTTTAAAGAGTTTTGGGTGGTTTTACTTCATCATGATTAGGTAAGTGCCACTTTCACAACTGTCACGTAATGACGGTTTTAATGTGTGAATGAGACAGAACACAGATTAAATATAACATGTTCTTTGGAGTGCCAACCCTTCTATATTCTGTTGCTGTCATTCTTTCTGGATTTGGAGAGTTTAAGGCTGGGAATCGATTCGAAACGTTGGAATCGTCTCCAAAGATGGAGTGGTTCCTTCCGGGGAAACCGGTTGATATTTTCGGACTGTGTTTATTTCCTCGACCACTGAACTACTACACATTTTAGAAGCCTAACAGCACTAATACAATTTACAAAATGATTATAAAATAACTGCATCTTAACGATCATCAATCTGACTCCGAGTCAAATCCGCTCCGTTTGTTCATTTGTATGAAGTAATCCCACAAGCCCTTCAACACGTCTGCTCTCCAGACCTGGATAATCTGCCGGTATTTTACTTTAAACTAATAATCAAGTAACATGCCAAATCTGTGACAACACAAGTGTACAATAAGGAGATGCAGAATTGATTCATCTTCCCAGATCAGTAAATCTGTATGTTAAAGTATAAATGATCAATGTGCTGCACTTATAAAAGTGAGAATCGAACGCTTCTCTACTCGTTCTCAACATTTTTACAGTGTTTAAAACCTTTTGCATATATTTATTTTTTTATTAGCCTACATTTTACACAATTTTACATTAAAATTATATACAAAATAATAATAGTTCAAAAACAAAAATGTTAAATACACATTAAAATGAATACATATTTTTTATATTGTATAAACCAGTACAATAATGGATTTATTAATAAAACTGAAATGTGTTGTTTGGACATTTTATTCCGTGTACAAAAGTTAATGGACAATTAATATACATTCTAATAAAACCTCTTTCTAAACAAGAACTCATGAGTGGTAACAGACCATTTAAATGGCACTTTTAAGATTATTTTCGGTAGTTCTTGGAAATACAGGCGCATCTACTCAAGATTCCCTCAAGTTAATCTCATGGGATTGAAGCATCATGCTTTGGTATGTAAACCCTGATTAACTTTAGAATGGAGCTATTAATAGTAAATGTCATTCATGCTATTATAAACAGTGCAAAGAACACTGTGTAGTGAGCTGTTTATTATGAGATTTAACTTTGCCTCCCGTTTTTTCAGAATCGAAAAAAATCGATTAAATGGTTCTGGAAGTCTGGAGTCAGTTCCCAAATTTCCGGAATCAAACAGCCCTAGAGTTTTTACAAAGTGTGTTGATAATTGATTATAAATAAATCATTGGTTTATCACATCAGCGTTTTCATGCATAAAACCTATATGCCGGTGGTTTTAATTTGGGGAATAATTGGTCGATAAATATCGGCAGCTGATACATCGGTGCATCTCTACTCTTTATTTAGTGCTGCCGTACTTTTAAATCTTCTGTGCAACAGAGATCATATGGTCATGGAGAATTTAAAGATCATCAGTTCAACACTACAGTGTTTTTCTGTATTTTTCAATATAATCTGTATAATCTTCAGTTACATCATATGTAATCGCATCATGGTTCAGCCTGTATGTTATGAGATATTGTATAATGTCCAGATTCACGTGCAGGAATACATTTATTCGTATGATGATGGTTGTTGATCATTTTGCTGGTTATCTGTCTGCATTCCGTTTCACAATAATCTCCTGTGTTTCCTCTGGCCTCCAGTTATCCGAGACCTGGTTTTATTGCGATCGTTCCGCAGGATTACTGTCCTACACTAATGCTCATGTTTTGTCTTGGTTGTTTGTTTGTGATGAATGTCCGTGAGGAGGTCAACACCTGTGACATTATCCAGAGGAAAGATTATGAAGAACTCTGTAAAATATGGTTGTGTCCCCTTGCTGTACGGCCAACAAATAAAAGCTCATAGCGCTCTGATGGAGTATATGAGTCACCACACACAACTCAATTGCACACTTCGATTTTTCCCTTTTTCTTCCCTGGTTTTTATAATTCTGTCGTATTTCATAATTAGACCGGCCTTTTTTGACCGATTGTTCTTTTTCTAGCTGTAGATTTACATTTGCTATCACAACAATAAAATAAAATACAAACATCATTCAGATGAAGGGTGGGCAGTATAACCAAAATCACAGTATATCACAGTAACGGTGTATATCACATTATATAGTCATTTTGTCTGGAAATTCAGTGGATCAATGGTTTTAAATTGGATTGAAATACTTTACAAATGAGATGTATTTCGTCTCATTTGATAACTTGATGCAAACCAAAATAAAAGACTTATCAACAAATGAATATGAATATGTCACATTATTATTACACTTCAATAAAACATTCAAATCAGTAAAACTAAAGCAGTATAATCAGTACAGCAGTGTAGAAAATGGTTGACATTTCTTGCACCCTAATTGAGACTAAACGTGTTGTCATTGAGTTCACGCGTGTTTCACTCGCTCTCAGTTTCTGTGCAGGTATTTGTGACTTGCGGGTGCGTTCAAACGCTCATAAATACTCGTTATCCCTCGCAATCTAATAAACACATAAACACCTTGAGCTCATGCAGGATTTCTCTCTGAATATTGTTGTTACTCACTGAACATCACATTTATTCACTGTTTGTTTTGCACAGTAATGAAAAATCTGTTTTCTGTGTGCTTGTAAAATGCCAAAAGGTCACATGGAGATGAAACGAGCTGAAACTGTTGGTGTGTTTGACACCAGTGAGATCTCTTCTGTGATTGGACAAGATCAGGAATTAAAAATGAAAATTCTGTCGTTGATTCACCCTCATGTTGTTCCAAACTATCACAGCTGCTCTTTTCTATACAGTGAACGTGAATGAAGATGGATGTTGATTTGTAACTATTAGCACCTAAAATAAATTCTAGAGCAAATAGTTTTCATAAAAATTGATGTCCACATATGTGTACAGCGGGACTAAGTTATAGAAATTCCAATTTATTTAATCAAATAGTTTGATGTTTCCAGGAGTATTGATTATTCATGTTTTTGAGATGTTACAGACATTACATCAGAAATGATCATAATTAATTCTGATTCAAAGTAATGTCCAGCATCATCCAATCACTGTCAATCATGTTAAAATAAAATGATACATTATAAATTCTGAATCTATGTACTGATTATCATTGTCACATGTCTGTCAAACATGTTGAGTGATCCAAACATCATCTGCAGCCTGAAACTGAACTTTTGATCAGATTTTAGGAGTGAATGCACTTAACTGCATAGAGATATAGGATGCTCCCTTGCTCCCTATTTAGTGAATGACTTAACCTCCAGTGTGCTGTCTGTCTGCACTGATCTCAGAACAGTTTGAAATGCACCTTATTTTCATCCTAACTCCATATAAAGCCTCTGAAAGACACATTTATCAGTTTTTGGATGAACTCATTTATTCTCAGTGTGATAATGTACAGACAGTAAATATCAGATATTTGAACTGAAAATGAGCCTACAGTCCACATACGTGGTCATTGTGTTTAACAGTGTGCCGTTTCACATTAAATCACTCAAATTTTAAAAATGGTATATCAGATGAAACTAGAGACTCTAATCTTTTGAGTCAAACAGGTTTTAATGTAAAAACTTTATTTGGTTTCTTATCAGATGCAGTTTTGTTGGAGTTTCTTCCAAAGACAAACTCCGCTGTGGTCAGCGCCATGTTGTTTGGTCACATGACTCCGTACATCGAAAGTTTAACCCTTTAATGACAGCACAGAGTCTCCTGAACTGAAATCAGTCGGATTAAATTAAATTATCCATAGCCAAAACGTAATGTCCACATATGTGGACATGGGGTCAGGAGGTTAAGGTAAGGTATCTTACAGTTAAACACTTTACTGGTTTTTACTGTCACATTTTTATATTATTTCTCCATTAAAATTGTATCCATTTTGTACAGTGTAACATAAAAAAATAGTTGCATTTGGAACGACATGAGAGTGAGTAAATGATGACAGAATCAACTAACTCTTATATGAAGGATGTGAAGTGTTTTGTAAACGATCATGTGACTCTGATGATAATGTAACGTCTCCATCACCATTAAAGTGTCACACTAAGTGTTTCCGTGTCGGTTGGCTCATAATGCGCTCACTCGTCTCCGTCACGTCTCATTGTTGAGCGTTCAGAGTTTTGACAGTTTTCTCTTGTTGTGCAAATCTGTGCTGCTCTTTGTCTCTTCTGCTGCGCTGAAATTGAGACTAATGACATTTTAATTGTCCTGAAAACACAGGATGATAAAATTGCAGGTTACATGCGAACTGTCGCTCTGAATTGATGAGAGACAGACATAGACAGAGAGAGAGAGACAGATGTTTTTCAGTGCAGCAGTTTTTACTTCCAGATGAAACCAAATGTGTGTGTGAATGTCTTCTCACAGCAGTAGTCTTTAAAACTAAATTAATCACATTACTAAAAATACTGTATATATTCTCTGAGCCTATGATATCAACAGCTGTCCGATCCACATTTATCTGGAATGCCGATTGTGAACACGTGACCCAAAAGCTCATATCTTTTTGGTCAGTGAGGTGTTTATTTAATTATTATTATGCTGGCTTGAAAAAGAACATGCTGTTCTACTAAATAAACGTATTATTATTATTCCGACTCGTCCTAGAGATTTCAAGCTGCAGTCACCAAACTATGCACAGACCTTTAGGCTGTTCTGACTCGGGTTGCTAATAAGTTTCGAACTGATCGGACTTACGGTTTCCGCACAGCGGGTGATCAAATATAAAAAAAATATTGTGCACATACATACTAGCAACACCTAGCTACATGCTTAAACATGCTAGCAACATGCTAGCAATGCCTATCTACATGCTAGCAATGCCTCGCTACATGCTAACAACATGCTAGCAATGCCTATTTACATGCTTAAACATGCTAGCAATGCCTAGCTACATGCTTAAACATGCTAGCAATATGCTAGCAATGCCTAGCTACATGCTTACACATGCTAGCAACATGTTAGCAATGCCTATCTACATGCTAGCAATGCCTCACTACATGCTAGCAACATGCTAGCAATGCCTATTTACATGCTTAAACATGCTAGCAATGCCTAGCTACATGCTTAAACATGCTAGCAACATACTAGCAATGCCTATCTACATGCTTAAACATGCTAGCAATGCCTAGCTACATGCTTAAACATGCTAGCAACATGCTAGCAATGCCTATCTACATGCTAGCAATGCCTCACTACATGCTAGCAACATGCTAGCAATGCCTATTTACATGCTTAAACATGCTAGCAATGCCTAGCTACATGTTTAAACATGCTAGCAACATGCTAGCAATGCCTATCTACATGCTTAAACATGCTAGCAATATGCTAGCAATGCCTAGCTACATGCTTAAACATGCTAGCAATGCCTAGCTACATGCTTAAACATGCTAGCAACATGCTAGCAATGCCTATCTACATGCTAGCAATGCCTCACTACATGCTAGCAACATGCTAGCAATTCCTATTTACATGCTTAAACATGCTAGCAACATGCTAGCAATGCCTATCTACATGCTTAAACATGCTAGCAATGCCTAGCAAAAAGTTAGCGTTGTCTAGCTACATACTAAAACATTCTTGTTCCATCTAGCAACATGCTAGCAATACCTATTTACATGCTAAAACATGCTGGAAACACCTAGCAACATGTTAGCAATGTCTAGATATATCTGTCTGTCTCTCTCCATCTCTCTGTCTGTCTCTCTCCGTCTCTCTGTCTGTCTCTCTCCGTCTCTCTGTCTGTCTGTAAAACTCCAAGCTTTTAAACTTTTTTAAACTTCCAGACAAGGCTTTTTCAAGCCAACATAAAGTTTGTCTACAAACCTTTCAGTCTAGTTATTATTATTATTTGCCAAAGCAAATAGAAAATTGACCTACACCACAAAAAACAACCAAAAAAAAAAAAAAAAAGAAGGAAAAAAAAAGTCCTTTCTTGTCTAACACTTTCCATTTCTGGTGTGAATTTGTGAATACTTTGTTTCAATTTTTGTGATGAAATTTGTGTGAAATCAGTGTGAAATGGGCCTTAATTTAGATTATTTGTGCAGATGATTTAATGAATAATGTTTTTATTCTTATATTGTGTGTGATGTCACATGTCGTCTTGATGTCATCTGTAGTCGTGCTGTGTGTTGAGGTATTTGCTCATGCGGGGCAGAAGGTCACGAGCGACTTTTGTGTTATCTTCACACGTTCCTTTCAGACAAATGTCAGTAAACTTCCCACCAAACCGGCTCTCTCTTCATCACCTCTCTTTCTCTATGTCTTTGTTCTATCTGATGTTTTTCTGGTTCTGTTTGTGTATCAGTGTTTGACATTATCGGTCACGTTACTGTCATCAACCACAGAAAAAAGTATCTTAGATTTATCTCACTTGGATGGACAGAAAAGAACACAGTGTTTGCCTATAAACATTAAATTATTCATTCAGATTGTGTTTTAATTTCCATAAGATTTCACATTACAGTTGAAGTCATAAGTTTACATACACTTAGTTTGAAGTCATGAAAACTCATTTTTTAGCCACTCCACAGATTTCATATTAGCAAACTATAGTTTTGGCAAGTCGTTTAGGACGTCTACTTTGTGCATGACACGAGTCATTTTTCCAACAATAGTTTACAGACAGATTGTTTCACTTTTAATTGACTATATCACAATTCCAGTGGGTCAGAAGTTTACATACACTAAGTTAACTGTGCCTTTAAGCAGCTTGGAAAATTCCAGAAAATGATGTCAAGCCTTTAGACAATTAGCTGATTAGCTTCTGATAGGAGGTGCACTGAATTGGAGGTGTACCTGTGGATGTATTTTAAGGTTCAAACTCAGTGCCTCTTTGCTTGACATCATGGGAAAATCAAAAGAAATCAGCCAAGACCTCAGAAACTAAATTGTGGACCTCCTCAAGTCTGGTTCATTCTTGGGAGCAATTTCCAAACGTCTGAAGGTACCACGTTCATCTGTACAAACAATAGTACGCAAGTATAAACACCATGTGACCACACAGCCATCATACCGCTCAGGAAGGAGACGCATTCTGTCTCCTAGAGATGAACGTAGTTTGGTGTGAAAAGTGCAAATCAATCCCAGAACAACAGCAAAGGACCTTGTGAAGATGCTGGAGGAAACAGGTAGACAAGTATCTATATCCACAGCAAAACGAGTCCTATATGGACATAACCTGAAAGGCTGCTCAGCAAGGAAGAAGCCACTGCTCCAAAACCGCCATAAAAAAGCCAGACTACAGTTTGCAAGTGCACATGGGGACAAAGATTTGGAGAAATGTCCTCTGGTCTAATGAAACAAAAATGTAACTGTTTGGCCATAATGACCATTGATATGTTTGGAGGAAAAAGGGTGAGGCTTGCAAGCTGAAGAACACCATCCAAACCGTGAAGCATGGGGGTGGCAGCATCATGTTGTGGGGGTGTTTTGCTGCAGGAGGGACTGGTGCACTTCACAAAATAGATGGCATCATGAGGAAGGAAAATGATGTGGATATATTGAAGCAACTTGTTTAGTTGTACATCTGGTCTTCCACATCTCTTTCTGTCCTTGTTAGAGCCAGTTGTCTTTGTCTTTGAAGACTGTAGTGTACACCTTTGTATGAAATCTTCAGTTTTTTGGCAATTTCAAGCATTGTATAGCCTTCATTCCTCAAAACAATGATTGACTGATGAGTTTCTAGAGAAAGCTGTTTCTTTTTTGCCATTTTTGACCTAATATTGACCTTAGGACATGCCAGTCTATTGCATACTGTGGCAACTCAAAAACAAACACAAAGACAATGTTAAGCTTCATTTAATTATCCAAATAGCTTTCAACTGTGTTTGATATAATGGCAAGTGATTTTCCAGTACCAAATTAGCACTAATTATCAGACTGCTAATGAATTTACATATTATCACAAAATAAAGTACATTTTGTTTATTTCCTGGTACAATACTGTAATTAATTCTTGAGTTGTTTTGAGTGACTCCAATCCACTTGTAATCTTTTGGAGATTTTTGGGATCTGTTTCTAATCAAGACCTCAACAGGAAACTAGCGACTCGACTTCTCTAGTTGTGCCTCAGTTACAAGGATTAGTAAGTAGCTGGTAATATTTGTGAATATTTTAAACCACTGTTGTGAATAGAAGTATCAGTTTATTTCCAAAATAATTTCTCAGTGATCTTTTAGATCGGTTGCGTACATGCAGATACATTTCAACCTGAAATATTGATGATGTTATTAATGTTGTTTTTCATCTACCAAAACTTTTACATCTACCAAGAAATTGTAATGGAAATATTCAATCACTCTCTTTAATGCAGCGCTTTGTGTTGATTTCTCATTCTCTTCCGACACGGTGTCGTACATGTGACACAAACTCTTTAAGTTGAGATGACGTTTGCTCACAGCTTGAGTAGCACTTAACGAGTTGATGAAAGGACACGAGCTGATTGGTTAAAGTTAATTAATACCTTTGTGTGTAGTGAAGTGATGCTCAACAGGGGGAAATGCGATAGGACCGTAGGGGTCGTTCGCTTATCGGATACTTCACCTCATCAGTGAACTTTATTCTGGCAATTTGTGTCAGTTTGTAAAGACTGAAGTCGTGTGAGAAACTTCTGTAGAAAACGCTCATCGTTAAACAGCACACGAGAATTCAGTGAAAGAACCTGTAATCTGTTTCACATTTCATCACCATCACTTTCATTGTTTGTACCAGTTTTGAATTTGCTTCATTAAAAATTCACACAAACTGATGTTTTTAAAAGCATATCAGAGGACTTCCTCTTGCAGACAGGAAGTGGCTTTGTGAAGTAATGAATGTGCATCTGACCTCATGTTAATGTGAGGTGATCACAGGCCACAAACACAGGAATATTTATGTTAATGAGAGCTAATGAATACTTTACTAAATACATATTCATTTACATATTGTCTGTGACAGATAAAGCAAGTTGATTACGTTTCATTTGGATAGAAAGAGCGAGACTTGATATCCTGTGTGAGTGTGTGTGTTTCAGTGACGTGTTAATGAGGTCATCACACTCTCTCTCACACACACACACACACACACACACACACTCTCTCACACACACACACACACACACACACACACTCTCTCACACACACACACACTCTCTCTCACACACACACACACACATACTCTCTCTCACACACACACACACTCTCTCTCTCTCTCTCTCACACACACACACTCTCTTGCTCACACACACACACACTCTCTCTCTCTCACACACACACACACTCTCTCTCTCTCTCTCTCACACACACACTCTCTCTCTCTCTCACACACACACACACACTCACTCTCTCTCTCTCTCTCTCTCTCTCTCACACACATGTATCAGGTGAATAGGTTTGCATGCACAGAATAAGATTTGTGAAGGTGTAAATCATGTTGCATATGAAAAGAAGAATTGCAGTATTTAAATGCTTAGCGTAAGTGTTCATGTCTTGTGAATCTGTAACTTCATATTAACACAAAATAAACTTGATCTGTATTCTTTAAACATCCTTTTTTTTTTTTTTTTTTTTTTTGCACTAAAACTTTTGGCCTTGTTTTTTTCACCGAAATATGGCCAAAAACATTGCAAACCTGTAATGAGCGATATGCAAGTAAAGAAAGGGAGTCATGAACAGATAAATGAATGCAACTCTGCTTCTTGTAACCAATTAAATGAAGTGTTCATTGACCAGTTTACTCTGACCTGATTGGTTAAATAATGTGACAGACCGTTTGTTCTTCATATGGCTCAGTGTCGTTCCTCTCTTTAATATTAAAGTTGAGCCAACACCATTTATTGATGTAAATATGTGTTCAAATGAAAACTAAATTCTAAGAGTAGAATGTGTGTGTTTGTTTGTGCAGTTGGAGCGTCAGTTGCAGATGCAGAATCAGATGCGAGAGCGTCAGATGGCGATGCAGGTGGCGTGGTCCAGAGAATTTCTCAAGTACTTCGGATCTTTCTTCAGCTTGACCACACTGGCTCTCACTGTCGGGTCCGTCTACACATCATACACACACACTACTACACACACACACACTGTATGTCTGTTAAATCTGTTAAATTTCATTGGCCTCAAAATGTACATGTTTATCAGAGAGAAATGTATGGTAAATGAATCTGTAGAGGGTTCCTGTAGCTAAACTGGTAAAGAATGGTGCTAGCAACGCCAAGATCATGGGTTCAATCCCCAGAAAACACACAAACTGATACAATGCACATTGAATGCACTGTAAGTCACTTTGGATAAAAGTGTCTGCCAAATGCATAAAATGGAAATGGGAAAAAAAGAATATATCAAGAATACATCCGGGTCACTTTCACCTTAATATCAAAAGAAATAAATGGTTTTGCATAAAGAGAACAATGCCCACTACCACCCCTGGAGTCATGAGTTTGAATCCAGGGCAGCTGAGTGACTCCAGCCAGGTCTCCTAAGCAACCAAATTGGCCCAGTTGCTAGGGAGGGTAGAGTCACATGGGGTAACCTCCTCGTGGTCGCTATAATGTGGTTCTCGCTCTCGGTGGGGTGTGTGGTGAGTTGTGCGTGGATACTGCGGAGAATAG
>NC_059381.1:195000-227500 GCF_019703515.2 Myxocyprinus asiaticus | reverse complement strand
TGTGTATTGAGTGTGTGTGTGTAGTATGTGTGTAGTGTGAGTGTGTGTGTAATATGTGTGTAGTGAGTGTGTGTGAGTGTAGTGTAGTGTGTGTGTAATATGTGTGTAGTGAGTGTAGTGTGAGTGTAGTGTAGTGTAGTATGTGTGTAGTGAGTGTGTGTGTGTAGTGTAGTATGTGTGTAGGGTGTGTGTAGTGAGTGTGTGTGTATGTAGTTAGTGTGTGTGTGTGTGTGTAGTGAGTGTATGTGTGTGTGTAGTGAGTGTGTGTGTATGTAGTTAGTGTGTGTGTGTGTGTAGTGAGTGTATGTGTGTGTGTAGTGAGTGTGTGTGTATGTAGTTAGTGTGTGTGTGTGTGTGTAGTGAGTGTATGTGTGTGTGTAGTGAGTGTGTGTGTATGTAGTTAGTGTGTGTGTGTGTGTAGTGAGTGTGTGTGTATGTAGTTAGTGTGTGTGTGTGTGTAGTGAGTGTATGTGTGTGTAGTGTAGTGTGTGTGTGTGTGTGTGTGTAGTGAGTGAGCGCGTGTGTAGTGAGAGTGTGTGGAGTGAGTGAGTGTGTGTGTGTGTAGTGAATGAGTGTGTGTAGTGAGTGAGTGTGTGTAGTGAGTGAGTGTGTGTGTTGTGAGTGAGTGAGTGTGTGTGTGTGTGTGTGTGTAGTGAGTGAGAGTGTGTGTGCGTGTGTAGTGAGTGAGTGTGTGTGTTGTGAGTGAGTGTGTGTGTTGTGAGTGTGTGTGTTGTGAGTGAGTGAGTGTGTGTGTGTGTTCTGAGTGAGTGAGTGAGTGTGTGTGTTGTGAGTGAGTGAGTGAGTGTGTGTGTAGTGAGTGAGTGAGTGTGTGTGTTGTGAGTGTGTGTGTGTGTGTGTAGTGAGTGTGTGCATGTGTGAGTGAGTGAGTGTGTGTGTTGTGAGTGTGTGTAGTGAGTGTGTGTGTGTGTGTGTAGTGAGTGAGTGTGTGTTGTGAGTGAGTGTGTGTTGTGAGTGAGTGTGTGTTGTGAGTGTGTGTGTTGTGAGTGTGTGTGTGTGTGTAGTGAGAGTGTGTGTGTAGTGAGTGTGTGCATGTGTAGTGAGTGAGTGTGTGTAGTGAGTGAGTGTGTGTAGTGAGTGAGTGTGTGTGTTGTGAGTGAGTGAGTGTGTGTGTGTGTGTGTAGTGAGTGAGAGTGTGTGTGCGTGTGTAGTGAGTGTGTGCATGTGTAGTGAGTGAGTGTGTGTGTTGTGAGTGAGTGTGTGTGTTGTGAGTGTGTGTGTTGTGAGTGAGTGAGTGTGTGTGTTGTGAGTGAGTGAGTGTGTGTGTGTGTTCTGAGTGAGTGAGTGAGTGTGTGTGTTCTGAGTGAGTGAGTGAGTGTGTGTGTTGTGAGTGAGTGAGTGAGTGTGTGTGTAGTGAGTGAGTGAGTGTGTGTGTTGTGAGTGTGTGTGTGTGTGTGTAGTGAGTGTGTGCATGTGTGAGTGAGTGAGTGTGTGTGTTGTGAGTGTGTGTAGTGAGTGTGTGTGTGTGTGTGTAGTGAGTGAGTGTGTGTTGTGAGTGAGTGTGTGTTGTGAGTGTGTGTGTTGTGAGTGTGTGTGTGTGTGTAGTGAGTGAGTGTGTGTGTAGTGAGTGTGTGCATGTGTAGTGAGTGAGTGTGTGTGTTGTGAGTGAGTGAGTGAGTGTGTGTTGTGAGTGAGTGTGTGTGTAGTGAGTGAGTGTGTGTGTTGTGAGTGAGTGAGTGTGTGTGTGTGAGTGTGTGTGTGTTGTGAGTGAGTGAGTGTGTGTGTAGTGAGTGAGTGAGTGTGTGTGGAGTGAGTGTGTGTGTTGTGAGTGTGTGTGTGTTGTGAGTGAGTGTGTGTGTTGTGAGTGAGTGTGTGTTGTGAGTGTGTGTGTTGTGAGTGTGTGTGTGTGTGTAGTGAGTGAGTGTGTGTGTAGTGAGTGTGTGCATGTGTAGTGAGTGAGTGTGTGTGTTGTGAGTGTGTGTGTTGTGAGTGAGTGAGTGAGTGTGTGTGTAGTGAGTGAGTGTGTGTGTTGTGAGTGAGTGAGTGTGTGTGAGTGTGTGTGTGTTGTGAGTGAGTGAGTGTGTGTGTAGTGAGTGAGTGAGTGTGTGTGGAGTGAGTGTGTGTGTTGTGAGTGTGTGTGTGTGTGTGTGTAGTGAGTGTGTGTGTGTTGTGAGTGAGTGAGTGTGTGTGTTGTGAGTGTGTGTGTTGTGAGTGTGTGCATGTGTTGTGAGTGAGTGTGTGTGTAGTGTGTGTGTGTGT
This sequence comes from Myxocyprinus asiaticus, assembly GCF_019703515.2. Classification (NCBI taxonomy): domain Eukaryota; kingdom Metazoa; phylum Chordata; class Actinopteri; order Cypriniformes; family Catostomidae; genus Myxocyprinus; species Myxocyprinus asiaticus. The sequence continues at coordinate 225,283 of NC_059381.1, read as the reverse complement.
GTGTGTGTGTAGTGAGTGAGTGTGTGTGTGTGTAGTGAGTGAGTGTGTGTGTAGTGAGTGAGTGTGTGTGTGTGTGTGTAGTGAGTGAGAGTGTGTGTGCGTGTGTAGTGAGTGAGTGTGTGTGGAGTGAGTGAGTGAGTGTGTGTAGTGAGTGAGTGTGTGTGTAGTGAGTGAGTGTGTGTGTGTGTTGTGAGTGAGTGAGTGTGTGTGTGTGTTGTGAGTGAGTGAGTGTGTGTGTGTGTGTGTGTGTGTGTGTGTGTGTGTAGTGAGTGAGAGTGTGTGTGCGTGTGTAGTGAGTGAGTGTGTGTGTGTGTGTGTGTGTGTGTAGTGAGTGAGAGTGTGTGTGCGTGTGTAGTGAGTGTGTGCATGTGTAGTGAGTGAGTGAGTGTGTGTGTAGCTGTACAAATTAGTGTTGTGAGAGTGACGTCGGTGTGTGTGTATATAAAGTGTGTGAACTGATGGCGAATCACCAGAAATCAGCAGCTTGTGAAACTTCAACAGTCTTCAGACTCTCGTTCATCTGGTTTCTTGTAAAGTTCGTTGTTATTGTACTTTATAAAATGTCTCGAGTGTTTTCAGCGCTTCTGATAGTGTGTGTGTACGGTGTGTGTGTGAGCGCGAACCGGGTGGAATTACCGAGAGATTTCGGAGTGAAACTGTGCGGGCGCGAATTCATCAGAGCTGTTATATTCACCTGCGGAGGATCCCGCTGGAGGAGAGAAACAGACTACAGTATGTACTTATAATGTATACATCGGCATCATATAGAAGCAGTATGTACTTATAATGTATACATCAGCATCATATAGAAGCAGTGTATGTTCTTATGTATACATCAGCATCATATAGCAGCAGTATATATTTATAATGTATACATAAGCATCATATAGCAGCAGTATGTACTTATAATGTATACATCGGCATCATATAGCAGCAGTATGTACTTATAATGTATACATCGGCATCATATAGCAGCAGTATGTACTTATAATATATACATCGGCATCATATAGCAGCAGTATGTACTTATAATGTATACATCAGCATCATATAGCAGCAGTATGTACTTATAATGTATACATCAGCATCATATAGAAGCAGTATGTACTTATAATATATACATCGGCATCATATAGCAGCAGTATGTACTTATAATGTATACATCAGCATCATATAGAAGCAGTATGTACTTATAATGTATACATCAGCATCATATAGCAGCAGTATATATTTATAATGTATACATCGGCATCATATAGAAGCAGTATGTACTTATAATGTATACATCGGCATCATATAGAAGCAGTATGTACTTATAATGTATACATCGGCATCATATAGCAGCAGTATATATTTATAATGTATACATCGGCATCATATAGAAGCAGTATGTACTTATAATGTATACATCAGCATCATATAGAAGCAGTATGTACTTATAATGTATACATCAGCATCATATAGAAGCAGTGTATGTTCTTATGTATACATCAGCATCATATAGCAGCAGTATATATTTATAATGTATACATAAGCATCATATAGCAGCAGTATATATTTATAATGTATACATCGGCATCATATAGCAGCAGTATGTACTTATAATGTATACATCGGCATCATATAGCAGCAGTATGTACTTATAATATATACATCGGCATCATATAGCAGCAGTATGTACTTATAATGTATACATCAGCATCATATAGCAGCAGTATATATTTATAATGTATACATCGGCATCATATAGAAGCAGTATGTACTTATAATATATACATCGGCATCATATAGCAGCAGTATGTACTTATAATGTATACATCAGCATCATATAGAAGCAGTATGTACTTATAATGTATACATCAGCATCATATAGCAGCAGTATATATTTATAATGTATACATCGGCATCATATAGAAGCAGTATGTACTTATAATGTATACATCGGCATCATATAGAAGCAGTATGTACTTATAATGTATACATCGGCATCATATAGCAGCAGTATATATTTATAATGTATACATCGGCATCATATAGAAGCAGTATGTACTTATAATGTATACATCAGCATCATATAGAAGCAGTATGTACTTATAGTCTAAAGAAAAACACCATATAACAACAGTATTTACTCAAAATCTATACTTCAACATCATATAGCATCAGTATGTACTTATAGTCTATAGAAAATCATATAGCATCAGTATGTACTTAATCTATACTTCAACATCATATAGCAGTTGTATGTACTTATAATCTATACATCAACGTCATATAGCAGCAGTATATAATTATAGTCTATAGAAAATCATATAGCAGCAGTATGTATTTATAATCTAAAGAAAAACACCATATAATAATGGTATTTACTCAATCTATGCAAATATGTTTTATAACAACATAGTGTATTTATAATATAATATGATATGTGTGTATTTATACCCTATAGAAATAATATATAATATACTAAAATACAGTAGCAATGTTCCTGATAGACAAAAACACATTTAGTCTATAAAAATATATTTTTAAAAATCTGCATTTGAAAACAGTAGGTATAATCCCGCTCAAAGTCATTCTTCAAAATTGTACAGTTTTATGACAAACTCTAAAAAATAAAAATAAAAAAGTGGCCAATAAAATTTAAAAGTCAGTTTTTGTATGTTGAGAGTTTTGGGAAAGTGTAAAATCACACACACACACACACACACACAAAAGGAAAATAAATGAAAAAAATGTAAGATAACATTTGACATTTAAGGCTGAAGTTAGTTCAGGTCAGAATGAATATGAATTAAGTATTTGTGATTATAATCCGGTATTTGTGTTTCTTTAAGGTCCGTTCACACTGGACTCGTTTCAGAACTCTGTGGGTACAGATGCTGATCTGATCCCGAGTGATGATGCTCCGCTGGTGTCTCTGTCCGAGCTGCTGCAGGTGATGAGCGCTCAAACACAGACAGATGACGAGAGGAGAGAGACAGGCGAGATGGAACCAGTAGACGGGGTGAGCGGGTGGCTGGCGGCACTCTTCTCCTCCACACCGTCAGGGGGCGCCAGAGCCTCCAGCGTGAACAGAGCCCGTCCGGACCGGAGGAAGAGGAACTTCTCACTGGGTTTGGCGGGAATGTGCTGTAATCAGGGCTGCACGAAAAACGACATAGGCCGCTTGTGCTGAATGATGATGATGAAGGACTCGACTCTTTAAACACTGTATATATGACATATATAATGCAGTTAGATCCGTACCTAATGCTTTCAGTTGTATTTATTTAAAAACTCTTTCCTAAGACTGAATAAATGTTAATGTCTTGATTGCAACTTTCAGATCTGACTGATTATTGACTTACACATTCAACAATCACCACAATAAGCCACAAGAGGCTGTGTGCTGAGCTGCATTGATCTAACAGTTTGAGGGTTTTAGGGACACACCTGTGATAAAATGACTGTAATGCATCTCGAGTTAATGTTATTAAAGAGCCATGAAACCCTCTGTTTCAGCTCTCAGCACAGTTTTGAAAAATGCGGACTGATGAGGAGTCGACTTTAGTATAGAATTTGACTCATTTGTTTGTCTTTGTGTCTTTACCAACAAGACGTTGTGATCGGCTCAAATCAGTGAATACTGTTCTTAATAACCTATCACATACAATCATTCATCATGTGCGTTTGAGTAAGAGATTATGTGCATGCGCGCAAAATAAAGAGAGGGTGACAGACTTCAAAAGATGAAATCTTTCGTAACTCTGTAGTACATCGATGAATGGGCCAGTGTTTAGGGAAGTCAATGTATTCTGGTCTTATCGGTGTGTATTAATGTGTATCAGGGTGTGTTTTTCACCCTCATCTATGCTGTTGACGATTTGTTAGAGGATTCATAATTTACGCATCACCCCCGATGAAATAAATTATTTTCGATTTAGCCTGTTTCTTGTTATTTCACCTCTTGAAACTGAATATTAAGTTATTGTTGCGCAATGTCTCTAAGTTGGACTCATTTGAACGGCTATACTAAACGTGCGCTGTTATAATATCAGGAGTTATTACAGGAGGAAGTCTTCGTCTCACTCATTTCAAAAACTGAAGAGAAAATAATTTATAGTGTGTGATAATGACTGAAATCTTGTGAGGGCTGTCGCCGGAACAAATGGAATGAGGAACACTTTATTATCAGAGATGCAAGCTAGTGATACACCTATTTCATAAATAACTGCACCAAAATATGTGAATTAAACCCACTGCTGTTTAATATGTTGAGGTCGAGTTAAAAAAGCTGCAATTTTTTAATTTTCACCATACAGTATTGACGATGACTACCACACCTGGAGTCGCGACTTTGAATCCAGGGGGCCTGGGTAGCTCAGTAGTAAAAGACGCTGGCTATCACCCTTGGAGTTGGCTAGTTCGCTAGTTCAAATCCCAGGGCGTGCTGAGTGACTCCAGCCAGGTCTCCTAAGCAACCAAATTGGCCCGGTTGCTAGGGAGGGTAGAGTCACATGGGGTAACCTCCTCGTGGTTGTGATTAGTGGTTCTCGCTCTCAATGGGGCGTGTGGTGAGTTGTGTGTGGATCGTGGAGAGTAGCATGAGCCTCCACATGCTGTGAGTCTCCGCGGTGTCATGCACAACGAGTCACGTGATAAGATGCGCGGATTGACGGTCTCAGAAGCGGAGGCAACTGAGACTTGTCCTCTGCCACCCGGATTGAGGTGAGTAACCGCGCCACCACGAGGACCTAGTAAGTAGTGGGAATTGGGCATTCCAAATTGGGAGAAAAGGGGATACAAATTTCACCATACAGTCTATTAAAAGCGGTTTTGCGTACTGTACCATACATTCTGAACATTCACATCCCATTCAAAACAGCTGTCCAAATGAATTATTTTCTTATTTGTTTACGATCACACACAGGCCCACGCCTGTTGATAATTATTGAAGCGAATCGAGCAAGAATAGATGTGTGATGTGTCTTTCCATCAGCATGGAAGTATAAATAATGTCCACGCTCTTACCAAATACAGCAAAATCTCATGCTTGCACCTGGCACCATAGGGTATGCAGTCCCTACCGACAATATTTGAAAAGTTTTTGGGATAATATCCAGTGGACGCATCATATATTCCATGCTTGACTGGATTGTGCAGAGCGGCCAAACAGCACGACACAGACCATAAAACCTGTGAGACTCTTAATTCAAATGAAACCGAGAATTTTCTTCTTTGAAACACTACAGAAAATGTTAAACATCTCATAATGCCAGACAGCTTCGACATTCTAAACAGCACTGACGAGGAATAGACGGGAAACAGATTTTACACAGGAGGAAAACTGATAACTTGGGCCATCATTCATGGAGCTTCAGACTTTATAGCCCTCGATTTGTAAGAATTACCACAGCTTAGACCATGAGTAGTTATTTTAATAAACTATTTAAACTTTTAAAAAAAATAGTTTTTAGTGCCACTAATGTGCAATCATGCATATGTTTATGTTTGTTAATAATGATAATGTTTATGTTGTTCCGGGTTGCGTTAAGACAGCGAGCCCACAGTATAAAGATATCAGGGGCACCCCTAGGTGTTTGTGATGAACATTTTTTTTATTGATTCATACAGACAACAAAGAAAAGCAAAACAGATATATACAGAATTAACATTTAACCCCCCCTATTAACCCTCGCCCTCCCCAACCCCACCCTGACCCTCAACAACATCCCTGTGGTCACACATGATTATAGACACACACACACACATACACACACAAATATATATATATATATATATAGTCTGGGGCAAAATGAAATTTGAGTGCCCAATACGTCACACATAAAACTCTGAACCTTCAACCATAATTCTTGGATCTTAACACACCACCAAAAAACATGGGCTATGTCTCCAACTTCTGATTGGTATCGCCAGCAGTTGGGTGTGTCTTTAAGACCAAGCCTGTACAATCTAGAGGGGGTCCAATAGAATCTATGTAAAATCTTAAATTGCATAAGGAGAACCCTTGCATCTCTAGATGCAGACTTGACATTTTTCAGAATCTTAGTCCACACTCCCTCCTCCAGTACCAAGTTTAAATCTTTCTCCCATAATCTCTTGATAGAAGTTAAAGCTCCGTCCCCCAGACTCTGAATTAACAGGGAGTAATACACTGATGCCTCATGACCTTTTCCAAAAGCAGTAATCACCTCTCTCAGAGTATCTGCCTCCTCAGGGGGGTGTGTGCTACTCCCAGAAATAGTACAGATGGCACAGCTGTAAATACCTAAAGAACTGAGATCTGGGAATCCCAAAATGTTGAACCAAATTTTCAAACGATCTCAACACACCACTCTCATATAGGTCACCGAGTGTAGTAACCCCCCTCACAATCCACTCCGGACAGCAGAAAGGGGACTTGCCAATACATAGTCTTGGGTTCTGCCATATACTCGAGGCAACATTTAAATAAATGTCCAAATTAAACACTCTGGACACTTTTGTCCATACTGAGTGCACATGCAAAATAACGGGGTGTAACTTAACTTCTCCGGTTAGATTGATAGAAAGGCTTTGCAATGGTGAAATAGGGGCAAGAACTTCCTTTTCAATACAAAACCAGGGAGGAAGAGACCAATGAGCCAAATGTCTGAGACTGAACATATAGTAATAAAACAAAATCTTGGGTAGGCTTAGCACACCTTTGTCAATCAGCCTATGTAACTTATTGAAATGCAATCTGGGATGTTTACCATTCCAAATGAAGGACTTCACTATGCTATCAAATTGCTTGAAATAAGAGAGGGGGGTTCATCTACAGGGAGAGACTGTAGCAGGTAGTTGAATTTTGGAATACAATTCATTTTAATAACATTAATCTTCCCAATCATAGATAAATGTAATGAAGCCCACCTGCCCACATCACTCGAAAATCTTTTTAATAAAGGGTCAAAATTAACTCTAACTAAATCACACAAATTTGCTGGGAATGTTCAGGGAGTCAGGTCCACTTGGCTTCATCGAGAGCATCGCAAAATGACTTACTCATTCCATTGACTTTATGAAGGACATCGTTTGCTGGGGACATGTGAATGTTTTACGGCCATCCTTAGCATCTATTCTCAATTTGGCTGGGAACAAGAAAATGCTGTGGTTCTTCCAAGAAAGCCTTCCTTTACTCCTCGCCTCACATAACACGAGATCTTTATCGGATGATCTCAGAAATTTGGCCAGAATTGATCGGGGCCTGTCTCCCTCAGCGGATCGCTGAGCCGGAACACTGCGAGCTCGCTCGATTTCCAGCTTATGGCCCGTTATGTCAAGCAGACTCGGGAAGAGCTCGTCAAGGAATTTCACCATATCTTGTCCTTCTCCTTTCTCAGGAATTCCAACAATTCCGGAGTTGTTTCGCCGGTTATGATTCTCAAGGTCTTCCAGCTTTTCCCAATCGCATTTCAAGTCCGTCTTGGTCACTAGCGGATTAGCAGATAATTCCCTCTCCGATGACTCCAGATAATCGATCCGTTTCTCAACATCCCCCATTCTTGTAACCAACTCAGAGAATTTCGTCTCCTTGGCAGTGATCGAATGAAGTATTAGAGCAAGATCCTCCAAATCAGCAACGACCTTCGTCAGCATTGCCGACATGCCCGACAGTTGACGCTGGATCTCTCCCACCGCACCGTCCAAACTGAGTCCCCGTCTGTGGCCCTGTAAGGGGCATCAGCTTGAGCACGTAAATGTCTTTTAATGTCTCCAGAGCCCGAGGATTTTGAATTCTTTGACATATTGTCTTCATAGAACAGTTATTGAACAGGGTGTATCGAATCTCACCGGTTTATGACATTAATAGTGTTAAAACTAGCAAAGTGCGCAGAGCTCGCCGTTTATACGTCCGATCCTCGCATGGCGTCACGTGACTCCTGGGTGTTTGTGATAACTTTAACACATTTAAAGTAATGGACCTTTAATACATTAAAAAATGACCATAGCATAAAATACTACAACATAAAATAACAAGGATCAGATACCATCAAAAAATCATTTTTATATTACTATTCCATCTTCCTGTTGTGCCCAGGTTTTCTTCATAGAAAAGCACATTGTCATGACAAACTCTCCTTTAGCGGATGTTTTTTTCTTGTCAGATAATATTTAGTATGGATATAGTATGTGAATAGAGACGCAGGGCTTGTTTCTCCCCTCACATGGCCTGACTTGTGTTCTTGTTCATTGTATTTTTGCCATTGACACGGAGGTGCCAGCTTTACACAGAAAACTTTTAAATCCCCTCCGGACACTTTTTCATGTCTAAAAAAAGAGGTCATATGGTCACCCTATGTGTGTGTGTGGAGGGGGGTGATAAAGAAATATTATAGATAATGAAATTAATAAACTGTCCTCACTAGACTTACCTCATTAATACTGTTAAAGGATCTTGGACTTTTATCAGAAGGAGAAGAAGCAAAGACCTTTAATCTCAAAGAAACACAAATGGCATGTTATGCTGAATTGTAGTTCTGTTTTATATATATACGAACCAATGGTTTATTACCTTTGTGTGCTAAATCAACACAATATTATTTTATCAGTGTCCACGTGTAGTAAACTTTGGACCTCAGATATGTCATGACTGTACTAACGCTTTCTTCTCTTGTCTTTATCATACAGTCCTCTAGAAATGTAATAATTTATGTCTTTTCAAGCATTTCACTGTCATGTGTCCATGTAGATTCCAGTGCTGTGGTCAGAATGAGAAATAAAACTATGAAAATAAAGTCTTACAGCACCTGCTCTTTCAAGGCCATCTCACATTCAATAACTAACCCTGTTCTTATAGTTTCTGACACCTAACCCTGACAAAAAGGAATGAACACTGACTTAGAACACTATGAGAACTCAGAAAAACACTCTGAAGTCACTAAACAAGCTGTACAGTAAGAGAATAAACATCAGTGGTCATCTTTCTCTGTGACTTCCTAAAACACACACAAGCCACAATTCACACTGGGTCAGTTTTACAAATTAAAATACTTCATATATTGAATCAGCATTATACCATTAAAATATATAGTGGAAGACTGTTCTTCAGTTATCAGCTGATCAAAATATTTACCTGTAGTTTATCCCTTGTGCGTTGTTTGATACGTTTGGTACGTTTGTGGAATGATGCAACATTATGATTATTGTCAAACCTGATTATGGTGTTACAAAGGAAAGACATACAGAGTTAGCATTTTACCTGTAATTTATTTCAAACATCAGAATTCAATATCTCAAAATAAATCAATAAAAATATCAAGAACACGAACATCAGTAAACATAAATGGTTAAAAAAACAAAAACAAAATAACGGTAATAAACAGTTAGGAATGACACAAAGTATCATCATAAACTATAGTCTCGTTTATGATTTCATGCATGCGTGACAGTGGGTTTTAGTAACTGTGTGCCTTGCAAATGTATATTTTGCACTTTTTTGCACATTGTTTAGTGTTCACATCCTTAGGGAAGCCCGAGCTCCCACCTGTACTGACCACACCGAGAGGCAGGGATCAGTTGTGTGAACGTTACCACATAATGGATAAAGTAAACTGTCTCAGACTCAGCCTTTGACTGTAGCAGGTAGTTGAATTTTGGAATACAATTCATTTTAATAACATTAATCTTCCCAATCATAGATAAATGTAATGAAGCCCACCTGCCCACATCACTCGAAAATCTTTTTAATAAAGGGTTAAAATTAACTCTAACTAAATCACACAAATTTGCTGGGAATAAAATCTCCAAATACTTAATGCCCTGTTTGGGCCACTGAAAGGCGCCCGGCTGGAAAGCCGTTACCGGACAGTACGCTGTCAGAGACAAAGTTTCGGATTTAGACCAATTAACTCTGTATCCTGAGAACTTGGAAAAGGCAAGGCAAAGATCTAGTAGGTTCAGAGACAAATAATAAAATATAATCTGTGTAAAGCAGAAGCTTATGTGCCACACCTCCCTTCATCACCCCTGGAAAATCATCCTCCTTTCTTATCGCGGTTGCTAATGGTTCCAGGGCAAGACAGAACAATAAAGGGGAAAGAGGGCAACCCTGCCGAGTGCCCCTATCCAGAGTAAAATAATCTGAAATTAATCCATTTGTTTGTACTGCTGCTACAGGGTGTTTATAAAGTAATTTAATCCAACCAATATATGTACTCCCAAATCCAAAATCTTAAAAAGATAATCCCATTCTACCATATCAAAGGCCTTTTCGGCATCAAGTGAGATGGCAGTGACTGGAGTCTGATCATTTGCCACTGACCACATGATATTGATTAGACGCCTGATGTTATCAGAAGAGCTACGGCCCCAAATAAACCCCACCTGATCTATATGTATAAGAGATGTCATAACTTTACTTAATCGATTAGCCAAAATTTTTACATCTAGTTGGATCAGGGAAATTGGATGGTAACTTTTACACTCGCTTGGATCTTTGTCCTTTTTAAGAATCAGACTGATCCGGGCTTGTGTCATGGTTGGAGGAAGCTTTCCATTCTTTAATGATTCAGTATAAACTTCTAACAAAAGTGGAGCCAGTTCTGTAGCATAAGATCTAAAAAATTCTGCGGCAAAACCGTCTGGCCCCGGAGCCTTGCCAGTAGGTAGGGACTTAATTACCTCGTCAAGCTCCTCCAAGTTTATCTCAGAATCAAGAGAATTCTTTTGCTCAGTTGTCAATTTAGGGAGTTCTAATGGTTCCACAAAGTTCCTAATATCTTCATCTGTAGATGAAGACGTGGAACTATAAAGATCAATATAGAATTCTTTAAAGGCATTATTAATATCAATGGCTGAAGTAAATATTTCACCACCAGCAGATTTCACTGAGGGAATGATAGAAAAAGACTCTCTCTGTTTTATATATCTAGCTAAAAGCTTCCCTGCTTTGACCCCGACTCAAAGTATGACTGTCTTGCCCTGAATAACCAAAACTCCACTTTCCGTGACAAAATAGTTACTGAATAAGGATTTCTAAAAATGCTTTTATAGATAATGCTGAGGCGGATTTCTGTTCACAGTTATGAATCCTTGCAATTATTAGTTTTTATTAAAAATAACTATTCAGGGGGCCTGGGTAGCTCAGTGGTAAAAGACGCTGGCTACCACCCTTGGAGTTCGCTAGTTCGCTAGTTCAAATCCCAGGTCTCCTAAGCAACCAAATTGGCCCGGTTGCTAGGGAGGGTAGAGTCACATGGGGTAACCTCTTCGTGGTCGCTATAATGTGGTTTGTTCTCGGTGGGGCGCATGGTGAGTTGTTCGTGGATGCCACGGTGGATGGTGTGAAGCCTCCACACGCGCTATGTCTCCGTGTTAAGATGCACAGGTTGGCAGTCTCAGACGCAGAGGCAGCTGGGATTCGTCCTCTGCCACCTGGATTGAGGCAAATCACTACACAACCACGAGGACTTAAAAGCGCATTGGGAATTGGGCATTCCAATTTGGGTGAAAAAGGGGAAAAAATCCAAATAATCCAAAAATAAATAAAAATAAAGTAACTCTTCAGTGTAAAATGACCCCAAAGGGTTATAAAACGTTCTGAAATTTAAATGTGGATGCATGGAGGATTTTGTTTTCAGAGCGTCAAGCGCCCCCTGCAGGAATAAAACTTTGTGTCTCACAAGACACAGTCAGTGGCTGACAACATGTGCAGTTTTGGTCTGTAGGTCTGTAACCCACACAAAACTTTCATATGAAATTAGAAAACATGAAATATATGATATGAGTCATATGAGGAGTCAGCGAAGATGTTAAAAGTTTTAATAAAAATGATCAGTTGTTTTTTTTCAGGGTGAGGAAAGCAGACAGACACTTCAGATGAGCAGGTAAGAATTGTAATTGTCTGAAAGTGTTAATGCTTTTTATGAATGTTTGAAACGATTCACAGTGTATAAATACTTAAGACTATGCTATGAATATCATTTTCCATTTATCTGTGCATTAATTTGCTAAATGTTTAAACCAAATCTTTGCCACTGGTTCATTACATTAATTTAATTACATGCCAATGTTTTTATTTTTGTAACAAAGTTTTCCACAAGACATTAACAATGTATCACATTATATAACCTATAATTTAAAATAAAATAAAACAATAATAATAAAAAAACATAAAAGTAATCATGCTACTACATGCAGGGTTTATATTACACTCAGTGTCAGATTTCCAAGCTAGTACTGTCCTATGAATTTTTTAGATTATAATATGTATATTTCACCTACTGTATATAAATAAAATCTATCTACTTAATCATTAATCACTCTCTGTTCATAATTTATCAAAGATAATGACAAATATATCAGGCTTTATCAATATAATGCGACATTCAGGAACACGTGTTCAACACGTTTGGACTACAAATCCCAGAGTTCATAGTGAGAACCCGGAAGTGCTGTCGTTCCGTTCAGAGTGAAAGTGCTGCTGTTGAAAATGAGGTAAAAACATCGAAATACACATTTAAATTCATTTAATTTCGTGTGATTTAATGTGAGAGAGGTCGAGCTGTTTGTATTTGTATTGAATCTTTGTTGATGTTTGTGCTCGTGTTTCGATGGTTTGAACACAAGCGGCTTTAATGTTGTTTTTACTCACAAAACACATGATTATTATTATTATTTTTATTACAGGACAGATTTAATTCAACTAATCGCTGTTTGTGGTTAATGCATGTTTAATGTAAAATATTCACTAGACAGATCTTTGATTTCACATTAAAACAACATATAATAACTCATCAATAATTGATCATATCTTATACAATATTACTATGTTTTGATAATATTTTTATATCTCTATATATGTTTTTGTGTTTTGAGAGGAGTTTATTTGTTCAAGAAATGAAATATGCTATATCTGATTTAATTGCAGATTTTTACACAATTAGACATTTAATTTTGCAGATCTTTATTCTACATATAATATATATATATATATATATATATGTGTGTGTGTGTGTGTGTGTGTGTGTGTGTGTGTTGTGTTGTGTCTGTGTGTTCGTGTGTGTGTTCGTTCGTTCGTTCGTTCGATGTTCACTAATGTTCTGATGACGACATCGAGGTCTATGCTGATAGCGTAACGTGTTTCATCAGGAAGTGCATATATGACGTAGTGCCGACCAACACAATACGGATCTATCCTAACCAGAAACCGTGGATTAATAGCGATGTTTGTGCGGCACTTGATGCGCGGACCTCCGCTTTTAATTCCGGGAATGCGGAGGAGCATAAACAAGCCAGTTACACTTTCTGCAAAACTATCAGAGCAGCCAAACGTCAGTACAGGAGCAAGATTGAAGGACAGTTTAACACCACCAACTCTAGAAGCATGTGGCAGGGAATTAACATCATCACGGACTTTAAAGGGAATAAAAACTCCGCCATGAACACCGCTGCTTCTCTACCGGATGAGCTAAATACTTTTTATGCTCGTTTCGAGGGAAATAACACCGCCCTCGCGGAGAGAGCTCTCATGGCCGAAGCTACAGAGGTTAGTTCACTCTCCGTCTCTGTAGCGGATGTAACCTGATCCTTCCGACGGGTGAATATCCACAAAGCTGCAGGTCCAGACGGCATTCCGGGCCGCGTCAACAGAGCGTGTGTGAACCAACTGGCTGGTGTTTTTACAGACATTTTCAACCTTTCCTTCTCTTTGTCTGTAGTCCCCACATACTTTAAAACATCCACCATTGTGCCTGTTCCAAAACAATCGAAAATAACTTGTTTAAATGACTGGCGTCCTGTTGCTCTGACCCCCATCATCAGCAAATGCTTTGAGAGACTAATCAGAGATTACATCTGCTCTGTGCTGCCTCCATCACTGGACCCATTGCAGTTTGCTTACCGCAACAACCTCTCCACTGATGATGCCATTGCATCTACAACACACACTGCTCTCTCCCACCTGGAAAAAAGGAACACTTATGTGAGAATGTTGTTTGTAGACTACAGCTCAGCATTCAACACCATAGTGCCCTCCAAGCTAGATGAGAAACTCCGGGCTCTGGGCTTAAACAGCTCGCTGTGCAGCTGGATCCTGGACTTCCTGTCAAGCAGACACCAGGTGGTCAGAATAGGCAGCAACATCTCCTCATCACTAACCCTCAACACTGGAGCCCCACAGGGCTGTGTTCTCAGCCCACTCCTGTATTCCTTGTACACACATGACTGTGTGGCAACACATAGCTCCAATGCCATCATTAAGTTTGCTGATGACACGACGGTGGTAGGTCTGATCACTGACAATGATGAAACAGCCTACAGAGAGGAGGTGCACACTCTGACACACTGGTGTCAGGAGCACAACCTCTCCCTCAACGTCAGTAAGACAAAGGAGCTTGTGGTGGACTTCAGAAGAAAAGACAGAGAACACAGTCCCATCACCATCAATGGAGCACCAGTGGAGAGAGTCAGCAGCTTCAAGTTCCTGGGTGTCCACATCACAGAGGAACTCACATAGTCCATCCACACTGAAGTCGTTGTGAAGAAGGCTCATCAGCGCCTCTTCTTCCTAAGACGGCTGAGGAAGTTTGAAATGAACCGCCACATCCTCACACGGTTCTACACCTGCACTGTAGAGAGCATCCTGACTGGCTGCATCTCCGCCTGGTACGGCAATAGCACAGCCCACAACCGCAAAGCACTGCAAAGGGTGGTGCGAACTGCCAGACACATCATCGGAGGTGAGCTTCCCTCCCTCCAGGAAATGCACTATATTGCCAAAAGTATTTGCTCACCCATCCAAATAATTGAATTCAGATGTTCTAGTCACTTCCATGGCCACAGGTGTATAAAATGAAGCACCTAGGCATGCAGACTGCTTCTACAAACATTTGTGAAAGAATGGGCCGCTCTCAGGAGCTCAGTGAATTCCAGCGTGGTACTGTGATAGGATGCCACCTGTGCAACAAGTCCAGTCGTGAAATTTCCTCGCTACTAAATATTCCACAGTCAACTGTCAGTGGTATTATAACAAAGTGGAAGCGATTGGGAATGACAGCAACTCAGCCACGAAGTGGTAGGCCACGTAAAATGACAGAGCGGGGTCAGCGGATGCTGAGGCGCATAGTGCGCAGAGGTCGCCAACTTTCGGCAGAGTCAATCGCTACAGACCTCCAAAGTTCACGTGGCCTTCAGATTAGCTCAAGAACAGTGCATAGAGAGCTTCATGGAATGGGTTTCCATGGCCGAGCAGCTGCATCCAAGCCATACATCACCAAGTGCAATGCAAAGCGTCTGATGCAGTGGTGTAAAGCACGCCGCCACTGGACTCTAGAGCAGTGGAGACGCGTTCTCTGGAGTGACGAATCACGCTTCTCCATCTGGCAATCTGATGGATGAGTCTGGGTTTGGCGGTTGCCAGGAGAACGGTACTTGTCTGACTGCATTGTGCCAACTGTGAAGTTTGGTGGAGGGGGGATTATGGTGTGGGGTTGTTTTTCAGGAGCTGGGCTTGGCCCCTTAGTTCCAGTGAAAGGAACTCTGAATGCTTCAGCATACCAAGAGATTTTGGACAATTCCATGCTCCCAACTTTGTGGGAACAGTTTGGGGATGGGCCCCTTCCTGTTCCAACGTGACTGCGCACCAGTGCACAAAGCAAGGTCCATAAAGACATGGATGAGTGAGTTTGGTGTGAAAGAACTTGACTGGCCTGCACAGAGTCCTGACCTCAACCCGATAGAGCACCTTTGGGATGAATTAGAGCGAAGACTGCGTGCCAGGCCTTCTCGTCCAACATCAGTGTCTGACCTCACAAATGCGCTTCTGGAAGAATGGTCAAAAATTCCCATAAACACACTCCTAAACCTTGTGGAAAGCCTTCCCAGAAGAGTTGAAGCTGTTATAGCTGCAAAGGGTGGGCCGACGTCATATTAAACCCTATGGATTAAGAATGGGATGTCACTTAAGTTCATATGCATCTAAAGGCAGATGAGCGAATACTTTTGGCAATGTAGTGTATATACAAGGCGGTGTGTGAAAAAAGCTCGGAGGATCATCAGAGACTCCAGCCACCCGAGCCATGGGCTGTTCTCACTGCTACCATCAGGCAAGCGGTATCGCAGCAAAAGGACCCGCACCAGCCAACTCCATGACAGCTTCTTCCCCCAAGCAATCAGACTTTTGAACTCTTGATCGATCACAATACATATATCAGCACCGCACTTTATTTGCCTCAGACTGGACTCACATTTTATACTTCTCTTAATAACACACTAGCAACTGACTATCAACCGACAGCTTGAATGTCAGCACAACACTTCATATTTATTTCCTACATGGGGGGGGTGTATTTTTATTGTGTACAGTCTTCTTATTTTGTGTATATTGTATATTATTAGGTGTATATTGTGTTGTGTAACAGATGTGTAAACTGTGTTACGTGTAAATCAGATGTTTATTGTAATTGTTATATTGTTATGTTGCTTGGAACCGCACCCAAGACTTTCACCCACTGTTGCACTTGTGTATATGGTTGAGTGACAATAAAGGGATTAACACACAAATTCACACACACACAAATTCACACACATACACAACATGAATGCAACACACACACGAACACAACACACACTGTCAGTATGTATTTAAATAGCACAATTTAATACAACAGTAACTGACCAATGTTCTGTCGTCATCTACCGTGTCTTTAATGGCAGTTTGTCCTGACTGAACACGTGTGTGTGTGTGTGTGTGTGCAGGTGTTGGCGTGTGTGAGCGAGAAATGGTTCCTGAACATGGACAGCAGCAGAAAAGCTCGTTGCAGGCGCCCGACAGTGCAGGCGAGGTGGACGGATCATTCTTGTTTGAAGCTCAGGAGGCCTGGAAAGATTTCCATCATTCTCTCTGGCAGTTCTATGAGAACGGAGAGCTCTGTGACGTCACACTGAAGGTATCTCAACACCACTGTGATGTCAGAATAACATCCAATAACATTCAGCTGTCTGTTCGGATCAAATGTTTGTCTGCTCTTTTCACTACAGGTGGGGAACAGATTGATACCATGTCACAAACTCGTTCTGGCCTGCGTCGTGCCGTACTTCCGTGCCATGTTCCTCTCAGACATGGCCGAGGCCAAACAGGACCTGATTGAAATCCGCGATTTCGACGCCGACGCCATCCAGGACCTGGTGCGCTTCGCCTACTCCTCGCGACTGACGCTGACGGTGGATAACGTTCAGCCGCTGCTGTACGCCGCGTGTATCCTGCAGGTGGAGCTGATCGCGCGCGCCTGCTGCGAGTACATGAAAGCTCATTTTCACCCGTCGAACTGTCTGGCCGTTCGCACATTTGCAGAGAGTCACAACAGAGTGGATCTGATGGACATGGCCGACCGTTACGCGTGTGAACATTTCAGCGAGGTGGTGGAGTGTGAAGATTTCATCAGTGTCTCTCCGCAGCACCTGAAAACGCTCCTGTTCTCCAGTGACCTCAACATTCAGTCTGAAACTCAAGTGTACAACGCTGCCGTGAAGTGGCTCAAATCGAACCCCAAACACCACGACATCTGGCTCGATCAGATCATGTCTCAGGTTGGACGTTTTAAATTTGTTGAGCAGAAAAACAAAAACTATGTAACTTAGAAGTAATTAGTAATGTGATTACTTTCATGATGAAGTAATCAGTAAATTAAGTAATCTGATTACAAAGCAATTTGTTGTGGATTACTTTTTGAGTAACACACCCAACACTGCACACATATGATCGTTTGTTCAGTCCAGTAGTTTGTGTTCGGTTGTATTCCGATCGGATCAGTCTGATGGTTTCTCTCGTGCAGGTTCGTCTTCCTTTGCTGCCAGTGGATTTCCTCACGGCTACCGTCGCTAAAGAGGAAATGATCAAAGCCAACTTGAACTGCAGAGACCTTCTAGATGAAGCCAGGAATTATCACCTGCACCTCAGCAACAAGTGCGTTCCAGACTTTGAGTATTCCATCCGTACAACACCGCGCAAACACACCGCAGGTGAGAATCCACCGTTTAGTTGTTCTTTGTGTCACTCCAGGTGTAGCATGACCATTGACAGATGGCTGTAACCCTTTGACCTCTGACAGGTGTGCTGTTCTGTGTGGGGGGCCGGGGCGGTTCTGGCGATCCGTTCCGCAGCATCGAGTGTTACTCCGTCAGTAAAAACAGCTGGTTCTTCGGGCCTGAAATGAACAGCAGACGGCGACACGTGGGCGTGATTTCAGTGGCAGGTGAGACACAGAAGCATTTTTTCACGAGGTCAAAGGTGAAAATATTCAGTTTATCTTAAATGTGTCCTTTAGTGTGCATGTGTTAAACATCAGTACAGTTCGACAAACTCCTGTTAGAAAATCAATCTAATCTCGTTAAATGAGGGACACACACTCACAGAACATTTCTGTACCGGAAACTGTTTACAGTCATTGATCAATTCCAGGGAAAGTTTACGCTGTCGGAGGTCATGACGGCAACGAGCACCTCGGGAACATGGAGATGTTTGATCCGCACACTAACAAGTGGATGATGAAAGCGTCGATGAACACAAAACGGTACCACAATCACTCTCATGTCCAGAACAACAGGAAATAGTTTAGACTGAATAAGATGGAGTTGATTGTTGTGTTTGTTCAGGAGGGGGATCGCACTGGCTGCTCTTGGCGGTCCCATCTACGCTATCGGTGGTCTGGATGATAACTCCTGTTTTAATGATGTGGAGCGTTATGATATTGAGTCGGATTGCTGGAGCGCCGTCGCCCCAATGAACACACCCAGAGGAGGCGTCGGGTCTGTGGCGCTCGGGGTAGGAAAAACGAAACATCAAAATTAAAACGATTACTCTATGATGCAACATTCACCAGCACGGGCAATCAAGTCTCGTCTAATCTCTTCTCATTTCCTTGTTTCTTCTCTCCTTTTTCTCTCGTCTCTCGTTTATTATCTCCTTTCTTTGCATCTCTTCTCATCTCTTTTCTTCTCATTTCCTTGTCTCTTCTCTCCTCTGCCTGTTTCGCCTCTTTGTTCGTCTCGTTTTGTTTTCTTGCGTTTTCTTGTCTCTTCTCTCTTGTTGTCTTTTCTTGCCTTTTCCTGTTTTAACACTTCTTGTTTCTTTTCTCACCTTTACCCTTCTCGTCTCTCATCTCTTCACACCTCTCATTCTCGTCTGTTCTCATTTTGTCGCTTTTCTTTTCTTGTCTCTTGTCTCATCTCATCTTTTCTCTTATCTCTTCTTGTCTCTCCTCTTTACAAATATTCTCTTGTATTGATAGGGTAAAAGTTTATGAAGCCCTCCATTGTTCCATGAGTTTTGTGAGGTTTTTAAACCTTCATTTATAATGAATATAAATTCATAAAGACTCATTTAGTCATGTGATGTCTCTGTAAGGGTTATGTTTACGCAGTTGGTGGAAATGACGGCGTTGCATCGTTGTGCAGCGTCGAGCGATTCGATCCTCATCTGAACAAATGGACAGATGTGAGAGAAATGGGCCAGCGACGCGCCGGAAACGGTGTCAGTGAGCTCAACGGGTGCCTATATGTTGTTGGTAAAGTTCAGATTTTTTTATTTAATCTTGAAATAATTTATATGGATCTTGATTACTTGTGACTGAGAAATGTAATAACAGAATAATGTGTCCTGCAAGATCACATGATCTATTTCTTAAATGACCTTGAGCTTCATGTATCGTGTGTGTGTGTCTGTTTGTGTGTTTGTGTGTGTTTGAAGGTGGTTTTGATGATAATTCTCCATTGAGCTCCGTTGAGCGGTTTGATCCCAGAATGCACCGCTGGGAGTATGTAGCTGAGTTGACCACGCCCAGGGGTGGAGTTGGTGTTGCCTCAGTGATGGGGTGTGTCTTTGCAGTGGGCGGGCACAATGGAAACATCTATCTGAATACAGTGGAAGCATTTGAGCCCCGAATGAACAGGTGAGAAATCAAAGAGAATATAAAGATGTCTTGATTGAGTCCATTAAAGAATTGACTCGTATTTGTTTGTGTTTTATTAGATGGGAGTTAGTGGGCTCAGTGTCTCACTGTCGGGCCGGCGCGGGGGTCGCCGTCTGTTCCACACACATCAGTCAGATTCGAGATGTCGGTCAGGGCTCCAGTAATGTCGCTGACTGCATGTAGCCACAATGACACGATACACAGACTCCATAACTTTCATCCTGAAAACACCCGGCGTGTTAATTTGATCACTCCTCCTGTGTGCTGAATGACTGAACATGTGATAATTGAAAGTGTTTTTTCCAGCTGTAAGATCGTGTCATTTACTGTGTCTGTACAGTTGCAGAGTTGTAGTGGACGACACCGGCAGTTCATCTTGTGATGATTTCCTGTGTTTAAGAGGTAGAAAAACTTCAGAAACTATTATGTACCGTTTCATTGAAAGGGTAAAAATCTCACAGACTATTTTGTGACTTTTAAGACACACAGAAATAACAAATTCCTGGCGTTGTTTAGCCGTGGCATTTGTTTGCGAGTGTACAATCATAAACACTTCACAAGAAACATGAGCACTGCTAGAATATGTTCAATATGTGAAAGATTTTGTACAGTCTGATTTCTAATGCTTCTCATTTATGATATGAATATAGTATAAGGACCCACTTTATATGAGGTGTTTAACTACTATGTACTTAATCATTTCATACAATGTACTTATGTACATGTTGTTGTATTATACTTAAAGTACCTGCATTAAATTACATCTGTAGTTACACTGTTAACCTAACCCTAACCTTACCCTGACCTAACTTTAACCTAACCCTAACCTTACCCTGACCTAACTTTAACCTAACCCTAACCTTACCCTGACCTAACTTTAACCTAACCCTAACCTTACCCTGACCTAACTTTAACCTAGCCCTAACCTTACATTGACCTAACTTTAACCTAGCCCTAACCTTACCCTGACCTAACTTTAACCTAACCCTAACCTTACCCTGACCTAACTTTAACCTAACCCTAACCTTACCCTGACCTAACTTTAACCTAGCCCTAACCTTACATTGACCTAACTTTAACCTAGCCCTTACCTTACATTTACCTAACTTTAACCTAGCCCTAACCTTACATTGACCTAACTTTAACCTAGCCCTTACCTTACATTTACCTAACTTTAACCTAGCCCTAACCTTACATTGACCTAACTTTAACCTAGCCCTAACCTTACATTGACCTAACTTTAACCTAGCCCTAACCTTACATTGACCTAACTTTAACCTAGCCCTAACCTTACATTGACCTAACTTTAACCTAGCCCTAACCTTACATTGACCTAACTTTAACCTAGCCCTAACCTTACATTGACCTAACTTTAACCTAGCCCTAACCTTACATTGACCTAACTTTAACCTAGCCCTAACCTTACATTGACCTAACTTTAACCTAGCCCTAACCTTACATTGACCTAACTTTAACCTAGCCCTAACCTTACATTGACCTAACTTTAACCTAGCCCTAACCTTACATTGACCTAACTTTAACCTAACCTTACCCTGACCTAACTTTAACCTAGCCCTAACCTTACATTGACCTAACTTTAACCTAGCCCTAACCTTACCCTGACCTAACTTTAACCTAGTCCTAACCTTATCCTGACCCAACTTTAACCTGTACAACATGTAGTTACACAATAAATACATTATATTGTATGTATTTTAATGTTAGTACATAGTAGTAAAAGACACCTAATATAAATGATTAGGGACCTAGTACTGGATATGTAAATATAGTATATTCATGAAGCAGGTCTGTAAAGCTGAAAAATCCCAGAGTGTCTCTGTTCTTTAATGGGACTCTCCGGACGTTCTCGTGTGTTTTTAGCTTTTGATTTGTGCCGAGAGAAAAGATCTTTTGTGCTTTTCACTGCCAAACTAGAAGTTAACATGAGACTTTATATGTTGTTTTTGTATTTAACAAATATGATGCTTTTTGGGGGTTAATTTTATTGCATTTGCAGTTATGGATAATGTATTTCCAACTACAAAACATGTTTTACAAATATTTTTGGCCACATTTAGTAAAAGAACAGATGGATGCACATACAGTGAGTTTTATAGATAATCTTGATGGTGTTTCAGTGTGATGAGTTTTATTAGAAATCAGCTTCAGAATATACATATTTATTTTGCCTGCAGCATCTTATGTGTATCTTAGATTTGCTCAAGTGTTCAGTTGATATTGTTGATTTTCTGTACGTAGTGAATGAACAATGTGTTCTGTGAAATACATTTATTTCAGAACTGCTGTTAAAATGTTGATATGTTTTATGCAGCTGTAATAACCGCAAACATTCTTCTTTAAAATCTCCAGAGGCTCAGAATTAGTGTTTTATCTGTTGTACAGCTGATTTAAATGCAATTTATTTGACATATTTCTTTAAATTAAATGTCCTCATCTGTTCATTTAATGTTTGGATCAACATCAATTTATTAATTTCATTCACATTTTCCTTGTGTGAGTAAAACTTGATCTGTTGTTATTTTCTTGAATTAAAGTAACTAACATGTTTCCTTTTCCACTCTTTTTTTAAACACTTTGAAACTCAACATGATTTCATGATAAATACTTAACAGAACAGTAGTTCATGTAATATGAATATGAAAATATAGGAATTCATGACATTTCTTCGTGAATGTGTAAATGTGATGAGTATCTGAAGTGTTTACAGCAGCACTAAGCTGATTATCTAACAGCAACTTAAATGTCCAGAATCTCGTGAAGATAGTGTTGAGTCATTTGCATTAAAGTTTGCCATTTGATTGTTTTATTGTTTGCTGACACTTTTGTAATTGTAAAAACTGTTAAAGTGTAACACAGTGGCAGCAGATCTTTCCAAATATATTTTCTTGAAATATGTGCTGTCATAAGGGTTATGAAATGACCTTTTCTGGACTTTGTCATCATGAAAATACCCACATTTCAAAGGAAACAGAATGAACAAATGTATTCAATCCCTTTGTTGTTGTATAGACATACACTATATTGCCAAAAGTATTCGCTCACCCATCCAAATAATTGAATTCAGGTGTTCCAATCACTTCCATGGCCACAGGTGTATAAAATGAAGCACCTAGGCATGCAGACTGCTTCTACAAACATTTGTGAAAGAATGGGCCGCTCTCAGGAGCTCAGTGAATTCCAGCGTGGTACTGTGATAGGATGCCACCTGTGCAACAAGTCCAGTCGTGAAATTTCCTCGCTACTAAATATTCCACAGTCAACTGTCAGTGGTATTATAACAAAGTGGAAGCGATTGGGAATGACAGCAACTCAGCCACGTAAAATGACAGAGCGGGGTCAGCGGATGCTGAGGCGCATAGTGCGCAGAGGTCACCAACTTTCTGCAGAGTCAATCGCTACAGACCTCCAAAGTTCATGTGGCCTTCAGATTAGCTCAAGAACAGTGCGTAGAGAGCTTCATGGAATGGGTTTCCATGGCCGAGCAGCTGCATCCAAGCCATACATCACCATGTGCAATGCAAAGCGTCGGATGCAGTGGTGTAAAGCACGCCGCCACTGGACTCTAGAGCAGTGGAGACGCGTTCTCTGGAGTGACGAATCACGCTTCTCCATCTGGCAATCTGATGGACGAGTCTGGGTTTGGTGGTTGCCAGGAGAACGGTACTTGTCTGACTGCATTGTGCCAACTGTGAAGTTTGGTGGAGGGGGGATTATGGTGTGGGGTTGTTTTTCAGGAGCTGGGCTTAGCCCCTTAGTTCCAGTGAAAGGAACTCTGAATGCTTCAACATACCAAGAGATTTTGGACAATTCCATGCTCCCAACATTGTGGGAACAGTTTGGGGATGGCCCCTTCCTGTTCCAACATGACTGCGCACCAGTGCACAAAGCAAGGTCCATAAAGACATGGATGAGTGAGTTTGGTGTGGAAGAACTTGACTGGCCTGCACAGAGTCCTGACCTCAACCCGATAGAGCACCTTTGGGATGAATTAGAGCGAAGACTGCGAGCCAGGCCTTCTCGTCCAACATCAGTGTCTGACCTCACAAATGCGCTTCTGGAAGAATGGTCAAAAATTCCCATAAACACACTCCTAAACCTTGTGGAAAGCCTTCCCAGAAGAGTTGAAGCTGTTATAGCTGCAAAGGGTGGGCCGACGTCATATTAAACCCTATGGATTAAGAATGGGATGTCACTTAAGTTCATATGCGTCTAAAGGCAGATGAGCGAATACTTTTGGCAATATAGTGTACAATTATTGTTTAACATTTAGTCTTAATCAACATCATTGCAATTCCTAAAATGACTGTGAATGTTCTTGTAGAAACAAACTACAATTATTAGAAATATTGATTGTCTGCTGATGGAATGTTTTTTCCAGATTTCTCTCATGGGTTAGAGAGGTCAAGGGTTAGGTTCAGGTTGTGGTCAGGGTTAGAGGGTAATGTGTTATTGTTAGATTCTCAGACATTAGATTTCTCCAGGTGTGGGCTAAGGTTAGTTAGATTCTCACTAGGTTTCTGCAGGTCTAACAGAGGAAACTGAACTCTCTTCGGTTCTGGTTTCTTCAGTCTGAATCCCAAACCCGGTAAAGACTCTTTTGTTGGTATAAATAAAACTGATTTGAAATACAACACAAACGTTCAGATGTTATCATCACATTCACATTTTATTCTCGTGTTCTATGTTCTCAGTTTCAGCAAGTTCCTCTCATGTCGACTATATGTTCTGTGATGCTCTACAGACCAGTGCAGAACATCTGTCACACCGCCCATTTACTGACCAGAGGAACGTGCTGATTCAAGAACAGGTTCTACTTCTAAAGTTTTACTTTACTTTTTTTACTTCTAAAGAAATGAAGAGCAATTTTGAACCATATGTATAAAATGATGAGCACTCACATGAGATGAAGACTCCAGTCATATTTAATGAAAACTGGATGCCCTTTTTGGTCTGATCTGTTTTGCTTTCTTTGATAAAGCCTCGTTGTCTATGATATGAAGGTCTGAAATGGTGAGGTGGATCTAGGGGCGAATTTAGTTGTGGTAGTGAGTTATGAACAGTGAAGGATGCCAAAGAAGGCGTGGATGAACATTGCGTCTAGTGTTTTTGCGGTGTTTGGAGCCCTGTCAGAGAGTATTTATCTGATTAGCAGGTCGATGGTGAGGGGAGGTCTGGTGCCGGTTCTGGTGGGTTGGGATTTGTGGATCCCTATAAGGAGATGTGAGATCTGGGGATGGTTTATTGTGGAGGAGTTTTGGCAGAAAATTAATTTGTAGAAGAAATGGATGCTGCTTTGATGGTTCCTGAATGGAGGTTTTTTGATTGATTGAGGTGTGAGGTGAAGGAAGATGTGGAGAGAAGGGAAAAATCTGGGAATGGTAGGTTGTAGATATGGTGAATTGTTTTTAAAGCATTTCCAGCCCGTCCAGTAGGTTTGAAGAGTTCGAGGGGAAATGGCATGAAGGATGGAATCTAAGGAAGCTTGGTGGAAGAGTCTGAGAGGGTGGTTTATAGAAATTTCATGAACAGGGAGGGACTGGGGTTGGTGTTGTGTTCACCTCTGGGGCCAAAACTCGGAATCTCTGCAAGGATTTCAGAGCGGAGTTGGTTGGTGACTGGTGGAAGTTCCGAGACTGTAGTATTGAGGGAACGGCGAGAGGTATAGCTGTTTGTAGAGTGAAGTTGGGAAGGCGAGCTGGAATGTCTGGATTGGCTGAGAAAGGATTCAGAAACGGATTCACTTGCTGATGCAGCCTCGTGCAAGGAACAGCTCCGGAGTGGGGGAGATTAGGATGATAGAAGGAAAAGGGGTAAAGTTGGGGAGGGAATTGGTTTGGGGCAGAGTTTTCCAGCAGAGGCAGCCTCACAAGGGAATCTGCTCACGTAGCCCATGGATAGAGGGGGAGGAATGGGGGGATGGAAATTATCTGAATGGATAGAACGAGGGAAATGCCCGTGTGAACGGTGGAAATTTCAGAGGATGGATGGTGGGCTTGCTGCATGTAGGGAGATGGGATTGTTGAGAGATCTGTTATTGAGTGGAGATTTTTTGAGGTGTTGTACCCTTTAATAGAACCGGGTGGAGGTTTTTGGTTTTGTTGAGTTGTGAGGTGAAGGAGGATATGGAGAGGAGAGAAAAATCAGGAAATGTCAGATTGTAATTTAGGTGGAAATCTTTGAAGCATTTCCAAGCTGTCTGATATGTTTATGTGTTAGGGTTCGGGGGGAAATGGCTTGAAGAATGGAGTCCTGGGGGGCGTGGAGAAGGAGTCTGAAAGGGTGATTAGTACTGAACTCGGGTTGGTGTCGGGTTCGCTTCAAGTGTCAAGGCTCTGGATCTCTGAAAGAAAATGAGAAGAGTTAGCCATATGTTTTTTTTAGCATGGAATGTGTTCTGCTTCAATTATGGTTAGCTGAGGTGGGATTTGGGATGTTGTTCGATTGTGGAGGCAGCCTCGCACAGGGAACGGTTCCAGAGTAGGAGAGATTAAAATGGTAGAAGGGAGGGGGATAAAGCGAAGAGGGGAATGGGTCTGGAGCGGGGTTCTTCAGTGGTGGCAGCCTCACATAGGAATCCGCTCTAGTGACCCATGGGGGTAGAGGGATGGATGTTGACAGAGAGAATAGGTTGCGTGGAAAAACTAAGGCATCTGGAACATTTGCGAGGCAATTTCAGCATATGTGCTTGCCTCAGAAACGTGACCGCACAGCATTCAATGGGAGAGCATATGATTCGTGTGAGAATGTTTATGCTGAATTTTACTCAGCTTGCTTGAAGCTGCGAGAGGCTGGATCTGCAGGTGTAGGCCTGCACAGCATTCGATGGTAGGATGAACGGGATGAATCCTCGAGCACGGACTCAAGCGGCGTTTATCAGGAGCTTGGATAGTGTGTTTGCACTGTTTGCCGTGTAGTGGGAGTTTGTCGTATGGCCCTAAAGTCGCCACAGTTGTGGCACTTGGACAGCGCATTGCACTATTTGCGGTGTAGTGGGAGGCTTAGTCGCACGGCCCGAAAGACTCTGCCAGTTGCGCTTTTGTTGGCGCTGTGCCCATAGCAGCGCTTCACGGAAATCGATGGCATGTTGTGTCAAATTGTCATAGGCCCAGGACTCTCTTCACCACTATAAATTCTGTCATTAACCCATCTGCAACTGTCCACCCTGCTGCATCAACTACAATATGTAATTGTTTCTGTAGATTTTTCACAGACAAAATAGTTGATATTAGAGAGCATATTCTGCCCTCAACCTATGATCCATCTGATCCTCTTCTGTGCACCTTGTTCCTCAGCGAGTTTGAACCAATTTCTCTTATGTCGTTACATGATATAGTTAAAGCCCATGACATCTGCTTATGACATTGTTCCCACACGTTTCCTTAGTCGGGTGTTTGACACTGTTGGACCTAGTCTCTTAGCAATAATTAATAAGTGCCTCCTTACAGGGGTTGTACCAAATTATTTCAAGCATGCTTCTGTTCTACCACTTCTTAAAAGGCCAAACCATGATCCGACAGTTTTATCTAATTTTAGACCTATTTCAAATTTACCTTTTATTTCTAAAGTTTTAGAGAAAATCGTTCTTTTTCAAATACAGAGTTTTATGGAGACACATAGTACTTTTGAAGTATTTCAGTCTGGGTTTAGGACACATCATAGTAACGAGTCCACCCTTTTAAAAGTTTTATTATATTTATATTTTATTAAAATTATATTTTGCTATCTGTGGACTCTGGGGATTCAGTGATACTCCTGCTTTTAGACTTAAGTGCAGCATTTGATATTGTAGACCAGTGGTTCCCAACCCTGTTCCTAGAGGCCCCTCAACACTACACATTTAGGATATCTCATTAATCAAACACAGCTGATTCAACTCATCAGCTCGTTAGTGGAGACTCCAACAGCTGAATTGGGTGTGTCAGAAAAAGGAGATATACAAAATGTGCAGTGTTGGGTTACCTCCAGGAACAGGGTTGAGAACCACTGCTGAAGACCACAGTTTCCTTATTTCTCACCTTGAACAGTGTGTGGGCATCAAAGGACTTGTCCTCAGTTGGTTTATATCCTATTTGATTGATAGAAGTTTCTCAGTCTCCATTGATGGTTTCTCATCTTCCATAGCTCCTCTGACCTGTGGGGTCCCTCAAGGCTCCATTCTTGCTCCAATTTTATTTTCACTATACATGCTTCCTTTGGGATCTATCGTTAAGAAACACGGAGCGTCTTTTCACTGATAAGCAGATGACACTCAGATGTATCTGCCTTTGAAACAAAATGACAATGATGGCTTAGAATCCTTATTTGCTTGCTTGTCTGATACCAAATCTTGGATGTCTTTAAATTTTGTGACTCTAAATGAGAGTAAAACAGAGATCACTGTGTTTGGGCCTTCGGGTATTTCAGGCAGTATCAATCTCAGGCTTGGTAAATTGGCCTGCAATGTTAAACCCTTTGTAAACAATTTAGGTATTTGACTCTGCTTTGAAATTTGACAAACAAATAAATGCAGTAGTTAAGTCGGGCTTTTTCCAATTAAGACTTTTAGCTAAGGTTAAGCCTTTTCTTTCATTTAAAGAGTTTGAGAGAGTTATTCATGTTTTTATTTCATCTCAACATGATTACTGTAACTCTCATTATATAGGCATATGCCAATCATACATTGCTCATTTGCAAATCGTCCAGAATGCTGCTGCTAGACTTTTGATTGTACTCGCAAATATGAACCTCTGTTTTCATTTCTCTGCATTGGCTGCCTATCCGCCACAGAGCTGATTTAAAATTTGTACTATTTGTTCTTAAGTCCTTAAATGGAATGGCACCTACTTATCTTTCTGAACTTTTGTGCATAAATAAATCAGTTAGATGTCTGAGATCATCTAATCAGAGACTGCTGAAGATTCCCAGATCTAGACTAAAGACGAGGGGTGATGGTGCCTTTGCGGTAGTTGGCCCGAAGCTACTTCCTGTGTCTCTCAGATCTGCCTCCATCATAATTGAATTCAAGTCAAAACTAAAGACTTATCTTTATCTTTTTGACCTGGCTTATTTAGTTTTAGAGTGTATTGTGTGTTGTATGGGTCTGAATTTCTGTTTGTTATGTACTTTATTTTTTATGGTTGTACAGCACAATGGTCAACTTTTTTTTATTTTTATTATTATTTATTTATTTTCTCCCCAGTTTGGAATGCCCAATTCCCAATGCGCTCTAAGTCCTCGTGGTGGTGTAGTGACTCGCCTCAATCCGGGTGGTGGAGGACGAATCTCAGTTGCCTCCGCGTCTGAGACCGTCAATCCACGCATCTTATCACGTGGCTTGTTGAGCGTGTTACCATGGAGATGTAGCGCGTGTGGAGACTTCACGCTATTCTCCACGATCCACACACAACTTATCACACGCCCCATTGAGAGCGAGAACCACTAATCGCGACCACGAGGAGGTTACCCCATTTGACTCTACCCTCCCTAGCAACCGGGCCAATTTGGTTGCTTAGGAGACCTGGCTGGAGTCACTCAGCACACCCTGGATTCAAACACGCGACTCCAGGTGTGATAGTCAGCGTTTTGTTGTTATTATTGTGTTTTATATATAAAACTGATTGATGATTGAACGTGACTCGGTGCGGCAGAAGTTTAACCCTTAAATGACAGACTAGAGTCTTGTGAACAGTATTCAGTTGGTTTTTTATTCATTTTAATTATGTGTTGCGTATAGAGAAGCCAAAATACACCGTCCACGCGTGTGGATGCGGGGTCACACGAGGTTAAACCATGATGGTCTATTTGAGTACTTGATTCTGATTGGCTGGAATGTGTGCATTAAAACAGTTGAAATCATCATGTCACTCAGTCTTATTATTTTCCTCCAGTACATTTATTCAGATATGAACTAATTAAAAATAGAAACATGTTAGTGAACTTTTTTACTGCTGGAACTGTAAAGTGCTTCAGTTACACAATCATACACATCTAATGTGGCATTTTGTGAATGAATATTTAAAATCAACAATAATTTGAACATTTTGAAACAGTATGTTTTACGCTGTTCAATAGGAGTGAATGTGATGTAAGTGTGTGTGTGTGTGTGAGTGTGTGTGTGTGTGTGTGTGTGTGTTACAGCATCGTTTATGTTTTACAGTTTTACTCTTTGGACTTTGATGAGGATGAAAAGACACTTGAGCGTGTGATGATGTTCAGATCTGTGGAGGACACGCGTGTGAACGGACGGCAGTGATGAATTAAACTGCAGCTTTACATTAGTGTACAATTAGACAACATTAGACTAATCTCACACACACACACACACACAATGTTTTTGTTTGTCTTCACTT